>NC_081405.1:195927568-196227568 GCF_030272615.1 Cryptomeria japonica | reverse complement strand
CATGTTGCTGTTCTCACTTGTCCTTATAAAACCAATCTTAATCAAATAAGAGTGCAATCTCTCATACCATGCTCTAGGTGCTTGTTTCATACCATATAAAGCTTTGTTTGATTTACATACCCGATCATTATTATTGTCTTCAACAAATCCTTCAGGTTGTTCAATGAAAACTTCTTCTAATATTCCATTCAAAAATGCAGATTTGACATCCATTTGATATACCTTGAAGTTCTTGAAAGCAGCATATGCCAACAATGTTCTTACTCCTTCAAGTCTAGCAACAGGTGCAAAATTTTCACCATAATCAATTCTTTCTTCTTGGGCATAACCTTTGCAAACTAGTCTTGCTTTGTTCTGAATGACCTCCCCTTTTTCATTTAGCTTGTTTCTGAAGATCCACTTTTTACCGATTACATTTTTGTCCTTCGATCTTGGGACCAGTGTCCATGTGTCATTCTTCTTGATTTGATCAATCTCTTCTATCATAGCATTTATCCAATCTTCACTATTAAATGCCTCTTTCACTATTCTTGGTTCAAATTCAGATATCAAACATGTGTTCTGTCTCAGTTTGTTCCTTGTCATCACTGGATCATCCTTATCTCCTATAATCTGACTTGGTGCATGATGTCTTCTGACATACTTGGCTAATACAGGCTCGGTAGGCTCTGTATGATCTTCTTCATCACTCGATAACTGGATATTTTCTTCATTTTCTTCAACAGTTTTCTCAGTAGGACTTCTCAGTTGCACATAGAGAAATCCATCATAGTCTTCTGGTTCTTTGGAATTTCCTTCATCGTTTCTTCCTGCAAATTCATCAATTTTCACATTTGCACTTTCTACTATTTTGTTAGATGATTTGATGAGACATTTAAATGCTTTGCTTCTAGAAGAATATCCTAGAAATGTTCCTTCTTCACTTTTCTGATCAAACTTGCCATTTCTATCATCTTTATGAACATAACATTTACTTCCAAAGATTTTAAAATAACTTACATTAGGTTTCTTCCCATACCAGATTTCATAAGGTGTCTTCAAAGTACCTTTCTTCAATTGAACTCGGTTCAAGGTGTAAACAGTTGTGCTTATTACTTATCTCCAAAATGTTTGTAGAACTTTCTTCTCAATCATCAGTGTTCTAGCACAATCCACAACAGATCTGTTTCTTCTTTCAGCTATTCCATTTTGCTATGGAGTTCTCGGTGTAGAGACTTGTCTTTTAATACCATGATCATTGCAAAATAGGTTGAACTCATCAGATATGAACTCTCCTCCTCTATCTGATCTAAGACATTTTAGTTGTCTTCCTGTTTCATTTTCAACTATAGCCTTGTACCATTTAAACATTTGAAAGGCTTCTGATTTTTCTTTTAAAAACATTATTGACATCATCCTTGAATAATCATCCACAAATAATATGAAATACTTATCACCATAATAACTTTGAACTTTCATAGGACCACAAAGATCAGTGTGTATAAGATCTAAAATTCCCTTAGAAGTGTAAGACTTACTTGTAAAGATAGATCTTGTCATCTTACCCATCTGGCATCCTCGACACATAGCATTCTCAGGTTTTTCAAGACTTGATAGACCTCTATAATGGTTATCTTTCTGTCTGTCATCTCGGTAATCTCTCTTTTCAGTAAAATCTTTGTCTGGATAGTTAGAAGCCATATGTCCAATCTTATCACAATTGAAACATTTCAAAGGTAGTTTTCCTTTATACTTACCTTTGCCTCTCGGTAACCTTTTGGCCAATAGTGCTTCAAACTCTTCTTGCTTTCTGATTTCTTCATACAGTTTATGTGTACTTCTTCCATGTTCTTTTGAAATCTTTTACTTGCTCCACTGTGATCTCCTTCAGAGTACTTATACTTTCTTTCATTGTAATCATTAGATTCATTCAAATGAAAAGAACTAAACGCAGATTCAACTTTATTTACCAATGACCCACTGTTATCAAAATTACTTAACTCAAATGCATGTAGCTTACCAATAGTAGCATCCAAGGAAACTGGCATATTAGGTACAGACCTTAATTCATTGATTGCAGAGACTCGGATTGCATAGGCAGGTAGAAGGGTTCTTAACAACTTACTTGTTACATCATTTTCTTCAATAGTTCCTCCTGCTCCTTTGATTTGATTTACAATCTCCTTTAGTCTTGTACTATACTGGGTTATGTTCTCACCTTCATTCATCCTCATAGATTCAAGTTGTCCTCTTAAACTATCTACTTTTTCTCTTTGAACATGTTCATCTCCTCCATATACAGATATGAGCTTAGTCCACATTGCCTTTGCATCATTGCAGCTTCTAGATCATTAAACTCTGAGTCAGTCAATGCAGATGTTATTTCAACCATTGCTTGAATATGTTCTTGCTTCACCTTTATCTCTTCCATAGTCAATGGATAGGTGCTCGGTGCAACAAAATCATTCTCCAAATAGTATATAGCATATTCTCCAACTCCTGATAGATGTAGCTTCATCCTTTTCTACCATGTAGAGAAACTTGACTTGTTCAGCTTCGGTGCATCCCTCTTATACATCTTTGGATCTTTAACTCAAGTGCCTTTAAACTTTCCTTTCGGAGTCCAAAGTTCTAATACCAATTGATAGTTCTAATACTTAATATAAGTACAAATCCAATAGCCAACAAGATGAGAGGGGGGGTGAATCATACAAACTTAATCATCCATAAAAACATTAGATTCAACCTTGGTAACATATATATCAGTCATATAACCAAAAAATGTCAAATATGCAAACTCAAAAGCATATGAACATTATAAACCTCATAACACCAGATTTAACGTGGAAACCCAAATAGGGAAAAACCATTGTGGGATTTCAGACCCACTAAGAAATATACTCTTCTAGAGTATGCTCAGTTAAAAGCAAATCCTGTTAAAGATTACAAACACATTGCTAGATGTGACCCGATTAAGGGATTTCCCTCAGATCTTTTAGGATCTTCACTTTGTTAGAAGTGACCTTGTCAAAGGATTTCAAACACTCAATCAGAATGTCACCTTGCTAGAGGATTTACATATAAGACTGTTAAGTCCACTCGGTTAAGAGATTTTCTGTCACTTTCACAAAATAACAGTAATAAAGATATGTCTGCAACTTCACATCTAAAAATGCTAAAGCAGATTCCTATTTGTTCAATACAATTTAGACATATAACTAATCTTGTCTATCTGTTGGGCATCAATACTCTGTTATTCTAACAGGTCTTCAAGCTTTTGTGCTTGGTAATCACTATGCAGCATCCCTATACATACACTTGCCCGCATACATTGTTTATCAACAGTTTCCTATTTATAAACAATCTTCTAACCGCTTAATCTCCTTGATCACATTTCCCATGATCAATCATAGCCATCAGATCTTCAATCTTGTCTAGGTTGAATGTATCTTTCGATCTGAAAACATTTTACCCCGCCTTGGAACTTGCATATTCACCTTGGAACTTGTGTTAGGGTATTGCTGTTCAATTTGAGCTGTAGATCTTCATGCTGACTTTCCATTGCCTTGGATTTGTTAACAAACTTCTTCCATGACTTACCAGTCATTGATTCACTCCAGCTCATCAGCTTCTCTCATTAAACATCACATGTAAACATTTAATGCATTCTATTATAGCTTGGTTGTAACTCGGTAAATACTAAACTTCACTCGGTAGACATTCTGCCTTCATTAACCGATAGCGATAACCTTAGGGTTTACCGACTAGGTTCTTTGCCTGATAACATAGTATAGTATTAACCTTTACATTTTACAACATATGTATGATGTTAAAACAATCTAAAACATCATGATCTCATCATTGTCTGACTCGGTAGTAGTTGCCGATTGAATAACTTATCCCCTTATTCATCATATTCTTTCCTGTGTCTTTATTGACTTCTTTATAATCTTCACATCACACTTCTCAAGATATGGCAACATCATACTGAATTAGAAAATCAATTTCTTGACATCAATGACAAAATAATAATATCAAGATAGTAAAACATCTTTAATCAGTTATGTCCATAATCATCAACAACCTTCTCAATATCCTTATTGAAATAACAACAATCTTTCATTGTCTGTTATAATATAATGTTGCCAACATTATACACATGGATGCAGATGTGAGACTAACTAAGAAGAATTGATTGAGCTCATGTGGATGGGCATTAGGATGATGCACAAGTCAAGAAGAAGCTCAGTTTGATGGGGTAAGCTTAGAAAATGGGTGGAAGCTCAATGTGATGAGATGAAATCTCAATGTGATAGGGCAATCTTTATTCATAGTTCTGACAAAGACCCATCATCTCATGAAGAGGAATGAGGTAAATGGATTATGGAGGCTATGTGGGGAGGCTAGGGGAAAAGTGATCCAAATGGGGAACATCCTGCATAGATGCCCATAGGTGGAGAAAACCCATTAGATGAGAGGAAGATTATGAAGGAGGAATTAGGTCGACGATTGATGTGCAGCTGCAGTGTGTATGGTGGGGTAACTAGGAATCCAATTAATGGCTTACATGTCAAAATATGGATACTAGGTGGGAGGGTGAGAAAGGAGTAGAATATGACATTCTAGGAAGTGGAATTTTCTCGCAAACACTAACAAAAAAGGGGATAAGATGTGAGGTTGGAGGAGTAGGCTCGTGAAAATGGGAAATTTATTTAAGTCTTAGCCTTGTAAAGAAAGTTTATCTTGTGAGATGATGGATCTAGCTTATTTATCTTGATGCCTGAAACCAAGTTTTCACTAAGGTACTTAGCCATAGTGCCAAAAAGTGGTTTTCACTGATGGACGAATTGATTTTTCTTTACTGGTAACCTCTGAAGACTCGACATAGAATCTCTTTAGTTGCATAATGTTCATGGGCTCATCTAAGGGATCTCCTTCAGGAGTAGCCAACTAATATTATTTTGATCCATATTTCATAGTGAACACATAAGGTCCAAGCCAATTAGTCTCAAACTTTCCTTTCTTCTCACAATCTTGGAGGTTCTTTTGATTTTCCATAAGCACGAGGTCACCAATGTCAAACTCTCAGGTTTTGAACTTTTGTTATAGCTTACCATAAATAGTTTTGATATATCTGGAGGTGGTTAAAGGCGTTGTGGAACCTTTCATCTAGTATCTCTAGCTCTTGTAGTCTGGCAACTCTGTATTCTTCATCAGGGAGAATGTTCTGCACTGATACTCGAAGTGAAGGGATTTCGATCTCAAGGGTTAGGATGACTTCAAAACCAAAGACTAGGGAGTATGGGGTGGATCCTATGGGAGTATAGGTGCTTGTGTGGTAGGCCCAAAGGGTGAGATGAAGCTGCAAGTGCCAAGCACAACCAACTTTATTGACTATTTTCTTAAGGATTTTGATAAGGGTTTTATTCGAAGCCTCAACTTGACCATTACCTTGCAGGTAACATGGGGTGGAAAAGCTGTGTTGGATGGAAATTTTTTGGCATAATTATTTAGCATCTTGATTTTTGAAGGGTCTTCCATTATCTGTTATGATTACCTTAGGAATTCCATAGTGGTAAATGAGGTAGCTTAGGATGAACTTGGAGATTTGTTTGCTAGTTGTAAAAGTGAGTGGTATGGCTTCTACCCACTTAGTGAAGGATTCTGTGGTAGTTATTATGAATTTGTGTCTGTTAGATGAGGTGGGGTGGATTTTCCCTACGAGATCAATCTCCCATTGAGAGAAGGACCATGGTTTAATGAATAGCTGCAGATCTTGAGAAGGTGCATGAATTTTGTCACTGTGTTTCTAATAGGGGATGTATTTCTTCACATAGTGATATGCGTCTTCTTCTATTGTAGGCCAATAGTATCCCATGCGCAGTATATTCTTAGCCAAAGTGAGACCACTTGAGTGTGATCCACAGAAACCTGCATGTGCTTCGTGTAGTTCCTATTCAACCTCTTTGTCTAAACACCTTAGGAGGGATCTGTCAAAGTGCCTTCAAAGAGGGTGTCACCAATGATAGTATATTAGGTGGAATAATGGATGAAGGTTTGTTGTTGGGTTTTAGTGAGGTGTGAGGGGATGATGTTGTCTCGTAAGTAGGTGAAAGTCTCTTGGTACCAAGGGGAGTCAGGACCAATGAGGACACACACCATTTCTGATTTGGGGACAACATATATCGATATTAGGATTTGCTTGACCAAGAACTCACACTTCTGACTTTTTGCTGACATTTGCAGAAGGGAGCTAGTTGTAGTCATATCATCAACAACTCTGATATTTGTCCTAGGAATTTTATCAAACTGAATGATAGTGAAATAGTGTTTTAGATCTGTGACCATGTTGCGATAAGGAAGTAACTTGTTGTACTTAGTCTAATACTCATCATTTACCTTTTTAATGACAAGTTGGGAGTCACCATAGATATGATTCTCTATGATTTTCCATTGGATAGCCAAGTGAAGTCCCATGATGAGTGCTTCATGTTGGCAACAATGCAACAAATTGAGAGGGGGGGGCGTTATCAGTTTGTTCACAAACTCAACACAATTCAAACTTAAATTTATATTTGATAATGAACAATGAAAAGACAAATCAACACCACATCAATAACACACATAATACCAAGATATTTGACGTGGAAAACCCAGTTAAGGGAAAAAATATAATGGGAACCTACCCACAATGAGATAATACCCTATTAGGAGTAAATGTAAATATTACAATGGGGAGTGCACAATGCCTATATCTCACCGCTCAAATCACAAGAAGGGCTACAACCCTGAGGAAGGATCACTACCTTACAAAATTCAGACAACAATCCAGATTACATGAATTGATGAAATAAAATCTCCCAATGCCTAATTATAGTTCTGATTAAGCATAGATACTCAAACTCTACTCTTTCCACTTTTTCATAGTCTTTCACACTTTTTTGCACTTATCCTCTGCTACTGAAAGATCAACTCAATGTTCACACATGTAGATACATCTTACAAATGAATATTACCTATATTTATGCAAATCATCAACCTATATTTCAATGTCGGCTAAACCCTCAATACAAATAACAAGAATAGAACCTCACACGCTACAACAACACATGCAGACCAAAACAATGTTGGCTAAGACATAGTTTAGACCCAAATCAATACCACAACCAAGAAATACCGCCAAGAATTATGCCTCAAACATCTGTAATATGCTACAGTCACCAAGAATGTTGCATAACATGAAGAACACCACTAGATCAAGAAAATGTGCACAACGATCAATGTGGACCATCAACACAGATAGGATCTGATCTAGAAATATCCACAAGCAATGCGAATCACACTAGAAACAACTGCAACATCACCACTTACTAGAATCTCTATCATCAATATATCAAACCTCAAGAACACATGCTGAACTGATTATCAAACTGAAAGATTCACTTGTGGACTTCCAAATCATGAAGCATTTGAATTGAGGACACATATGAATGTCCCAAACACTGCCAAATCTGCAAACCAAGATAATTCAATTCTAGAGCAATTCAGAGCACAAACTAGAATACCAAATAACACGAACAACTAAATGACTAATCATAATACCAGAGCTCATAATTCGATTGAATCATCATAGAGATCACTGAAACTTCTTCTAAATCAACTAAACATACATATCTCAAAACCCATTAAATCACAACAACTCAATTGCAACACACTAGTCAAACCAACTCATTTAATCTAATTGCAACACTAGAATACATAGAAGAATATGTTGACATCAATGACAACACATCACTCCAACAATTTTCTCAGCAATATCCAACACTTCATACTCTTCTATGTTTTTTGTGAAAGCAAAAGCTATTTTATAGGACTTCAGGATATAGTTCCTATGAGGTGTGATTAACAAGATGCCTACCCCTAATCCATTTTGTGTGCATGAGCCATCAAAATATAACTATCATTTCGTTGATGTGGTGACAGTCATGATGGAGTCATTAGGAAACTCTGTGATAAGGGGGTGATCACCTTGTAGGGGAGCATTAGGTAGTTGATCAACTATGAATTATCCTTTGATTTCTTTCTAGTCTACATAATTAATGTCAAATTTACTCAAGAGCATGACCCATTTTGCAGTATGTCGAGTGAGAGCAACTTTAGATAAAAGGTACTTAAGGGGATCAATATTTACTATCAACTTGGTCTTATTGTTATGCATATAGTGTTGCAGTTTCTGTGTGCGAAAAACGAGTGCAAGGCGGGCTCTTTTTATAGGGGTGTAATTGAGTTCGTAGCCCACAAGAGTGCGACTAATATAGCATATTGCATTCTCTTTTCCTTGGTCATTTTTCTATGCTAGGAATGCCCCTAGTGCCACTGTGGTTGCTAATATGTACAAAAGGAAAGGTTTTTTAGGAATTGGTGGCATACGAACTAGAGGGGAACGTTGGCTTTTGACTAAACTGGTAAAGATTGTTGTTGATATGCAACCGGTAGATGATTGATTGAAGATATTGAGATTCATGTTTGATGACTAACTTTTGTGTTGTCATTGATGGAAACAATGTTTTGTAGTCATATAAGTCTTAGAAGCCAACCGGTACAGAAGACAGTTTTACAGAGAATCGATAATTAGGATTTTAACTGGTAAACGAAGGACAATGTTACATTCAATCAACTGGTACAAGCGATTCTTGAAGAGTTGGGTGATGTAGTTTCAAAGCAATGTTGGAGACATGTATTTGGAGTTATGTTCGTGACTGCATTAGCAGATTCAACCAGATGATTGAGATTTCATGTGCAAATAATATAAAGTGGAAGAACACTTAACCGATAGTGATATAACTCAGTTAAATTGGTAAAACGACACATATTTTTATTTCTTATGTCGGTGGCCGACATAAGTAAAGCGTGCAATGCAAGTTTGTCTAGATTCATTGAACCTAGGAAATTGTTCCAAGGTTGTAGCCAACTAAAAGTAAGTTTCTATAAAAAGTGTGATGGGGTATCAAGGCGATGTGTGAAAAGAGAGAAATCATTAGCGAATATTGTGAATGTGAAAGTGCAGTAATTAGGGAAGCTCTGTAATGAAGTGTTGTTGAATTTTTGAGGATCTAAAGTAGATCTTACCTGACATAGAAGGTGTTATATAAAGATCTTTTAACTGTTGTTTTCCTAACAGTTTGCAATAGTAAAATCCCCTAATCGGTTAGGTCTTAATAGGCCTTAAATATGAAAATCCCCTAACAGGGTAGCTCTATATCAGAATCTTAAATCCTCACATGAGGTTGATCCTAACAGGTCATAGATCTTAATAAGGCTTATCATTAAAATCTTTTAACAGGGTGACTCTTAACTAGGTCTGCTCCTAATAGGGCATAGTTGCAAGAGCTTAACCAGTCAAGATTTCTATTCTGTAGATAGTGAATCTTGTGGGTACCAACTCCCACCATGGTTTTTCCCTTTTGGGTTTTCCATTTATAAATATGGAATTTTCTTTATTATTTGATTTCATATATGGTGATATTTCTTATATGTTTGATAAGTTTTAAGTTGTTAAAGTTGGTAATCAGATTCTTACTATTTTTGCACAGACTGAGATAGTGGTCATCCCTGATGATGAAACTGATGATAAAATTGATAATACTGCTGATAATATAGATGTATATGATGTTGATGTTTAGATGTCTGAACAACATGAGAAGAAATATGAACAAGAAGAAAATAAAGATGAAGAAGAAAAGAAGGATGAGGAGCCACCGGTAGATAATCATACTATTGATACACAACCACCACTGGTAAAGGCCAGTGAGGAAGTCAAGGAGAAAGATAATGATAAGGAGAAGGAAAAGGAAAAACAAGAGGACAAATTAGAAGATAATACAAAGTAGAAGAAAGAAGAAGAGGAGAAGAAAATAGAGAATACAGAGCCTAAAGTGACACCCTTGTCACTTGATTCCAAAAGGAATATTGTTGATGAAGAAGATGATGATGCATTAAGCATCCAAGGACCCCTGAATATGGATAAATTGAGTTCTGTTGAATTGATGTAGATTGCAACAACCATGCAATCCCGAGCACAGAATAAAAGGATGAAATAACAACAAAAGGAAGTAGAGACAATAAGAAATGCAGTCAAAATTTTGTCAAGTCTCCTATTGGAGACTGATACAGATAGTTTTTTTACTCTAATTGATAAGCTTGGTCAATTGGTAGCTGATGTCGGAGAGAAAATTAAAACATTTGAGGATGTAGCTTATGTCAGTGTGGAGAAAGATTACAATAAAAAGAGGACCGAACAATTGATGACTGAACTTGATAAAGGGAAAGTTGCTCTTACTGTCAATAAGGACTATTTGAAGGAAGCACTTGAAACTAGAGGTAAAATCCTCTCATATGTTTCCAAGTTCTCAAAATTTTGTGCTGATTTGAAGAAGAAGAGGAATGAAGCTAAGAAAGAACTTGAAGTTCTTAGTGAGTCATTTAATCCCCTTAATGACTTTGCTATCAGTTTTGGATGATCTGTTGTTGAAATTCAATTTAGCTTATGAAAATGAATAGATAAAGAGAGTTAGATCACTGTAGGATTCACAAACACAAGTGATACCCAAGGTGGAGATCTTGTAGAGAGCTTACAAGGAAACCGAGGCTATCCTTGCTACATCGGAGATGAGCACCATTGATGCAATGGAGGAACTTGCTGGACAAACAAATAATCATGTAGAGTTTACCAGAACCATTTTGGAGACATGGCATAGTGATCTTAAATAGTTGAAGTCTCATTTTTGTGATGCTTTTTCTAGAATTGCATTGTAAAGACATTATAACTTTCGTATTTATATGTGTGTGTGTGAAAAGTGGACCTGTATCTGTATCTGTATCTGGAATACACAACACTTCAATTAAGTCATTAGATGCATGGTTAGTAAATCAATAATCAATGAATAATAAACCATTACAAAGTGACCCATTGCCTTCTAGTAGATGCGAGTTTAGATTGCTCTCAGATTGCTACGCTATCCAGCGACTAGACAACACCTAAATGAAGGATTTTTAAATCTATATGAGCATGAATATGAGCTAAATGGATGCAAGATTTAAGCTAGTTATGCAAGATTAATGTAACACGATTTAAGCAATATATGAATATTTAAGCTAAATGATTTAAGCAATATGAAATAACTAATATGCAATATCTCAATGCAAATTCTCAATGAACCTAGAGCAAAAACAACATAATAACAATATATTCTCCAGGATTTTTGAATGAGAGATGAGAGTCTAAATTTATAGAAAATTCAGAAAGAAACCAAAGGCTGAGATCGAATGATGACGAGCGGTCAAGATTTTCCAAGAGGAAGCACAATCCAGGTGAATTGATGTGATTGGATGCTTTTCTCAGTTTTAAAGGAAATTGAACTAAAATTAAGATAAAATAAAAAAAACTGATTTATTCTCTATTTCATTCAATTTTAATATTTAATTATTTTAATTGCTTTCTTTGAGATTATTTATCAATTTTTAATTTGTTTTTCAAGATTATCTCCAATTGATTTCTTTTCTCAAATTTTAATTCTTTTTTGTCAATTAATTCTTTTTTTGATTTGTTTCCTTTTTTGAAGATTTGTTTCCTTTTTTGAAGATTTGTAGCAATTTTTATTTATTTTTCAAATTAATTCGTCTTTTTTGATGATTTAATAGTAAATTGATTTATTCAATTAAATATGATAGGATAATTGATCAAAACGATTTACTTGGAATGATTTAATTAATTAAATAAATATTTAATTAATATTGAGTGATTAGTTTTGCCATGTGATATTGATGATTTTAGAAATTAACTGTGTGCTCAAGATTTATTTAATTGCCTTTGGTTAGGACCTCGGTGACGTTGTTGAGATTAGGGGCTCATGGTTTAGATGACCATTTTTAGGGTATTACATTTTCCCCTCTTTGAATTAATGTGCGAGCAATGCGTTGGTTCAAAGAATAGTTGATGTCTAGAAGATACCAATTCTGAACTTGATTCATCATGAACTAGATGAAGAGCAAGGTATTCAGCTTGTTTTGAAGCGATGAAACTGAATAGAGTTGATTAAAGCGAAACCGATCCCAAACTTGATTGAACTAGGATCGATAGAGAGCAAAGATACCAAACTTGAACTTGATTGATCAAGAAGTGGATCTAGAACTTGATTGAACTAGATACAGTGAGTGAGGATAAAATCGATCTTGAACTTGATGGATCAAGATACGACGAGTGAAGATAAATTGTCTAGCTTGATTCAATGTGATGAAACAAAACACCTTCTTAGATTGAGTGTGATCAAAGATACTCTTTAAACCCTTGATTGAGTTTAAACGAATAATCAACTTGATGAAAAGCGATGAAACCGATTAATGTTAAGAGATTGATTCAGACAAAGACAATGTCAACTTGATATGAAGCGATAAAACTAATATGCCCCTAGCAATTGATTCGATTCAAATGGTCGAGAAATCTCAACTTGATATAAAGTGATGAAGTTGAGATGCCCCTAGCGATGAGGTCTTGTTTGATGTTTAGAAAAGATTAGCTGCTCAACTTGCAACAAAGATTTTTGAAATAAATTCTCGACTTTGAGGTCATGAGTATGCCCCCTCGGGAGTGAAATTGAAAGATAGCGAGGGTTGTGCAGTGATTGTAGGCAATTTTTTTTTGTAGCGATGATAAGTTATTTGAGCACAAAGATTAATGTTGAAGATTAAAATAAGAGTTAATGTGAGAATTCAATTGAGGTTTAGTGTTGATTAACGAGAAATTGAGCGCAAATTGAAGAAGAGAATGAACAGTTGATGAAAGCGCTAAGTGGTCAACATCGTGAAATTTTGATGAGAGAATTGACACTAGATTTTGATTTCGATCCCGAAAATGGACTCAGGACAACTGATTTATGAGCTCTTGATTTGATTTCATCGTACTTGTGTTGATTGATTATGAGATGTTGTTCTATATGATTTATTCTATATGTATGCATATCTTTTGAGTATAGATGAACGAATGCAAATGGAATATGGATGTTTATTTTTGTTTCTTTTATGCAAATAAATGAGGAGAATGAGTAACTAGTAATGCAAATGTTTATTTTTCTTCATGCAATAATATGAATGCAAATAAGTATAAAATAAAATTTATGGATCTATAGAAGATGCTCATGTATGCAGCTAACATCTCAATACACAAGTACTCGATTAGAAAAATGATGATGAAAAAGAGACCACTTAGCTGAGAAATGACGAATGTCTCAGACTCTCATTCAAAAGATAAAGAGATTATTGTTATCATGCTGAAATCATTCGAAATGCACAAAATACAAAATGAGATGCAACCTAAACCTAGTCACTAGATTTGAAATGTTTAAGTTTCATCACTGAGCGTTAACAAACATAGCAGACAGATTAGAGTTCCTTTCTTTTCATGTGCAATATCAATTATCTTATTTACAGTGACCCTTTTTTCGTTCATATCCTTGGGCAGATTACACATGAACCCGTATTGCACAATAAAGAAATTCCCTCAAAACAGACAAAGAAATGATGCTAACCTCCCTGTAGCATACAAATAAGCGGAGTCGAGGTATGTGTGGTGATTTCACCTTTATGTGAAGGCACTTATCACAGAAACCCAACTGATTAGATGTTTCCAGATCATCAGAATCATTCCTACAAGCAGAAAAAAAATAAAAGTATTATGTCCCCAATCCTTGCTCGTCTTAGTCAAGATAGACTTCCTCGAGTTACTCAGAGGGAATAATAAGCGAAAACCAATGTAAAAGACAACATACAAAGAAAACTTCATTCATATCTCAAACTATTTACTGATTGTTTTCAGTAACCTTGTTTTGCTTGTTTACTCAATGATAAAACTCTTCAGTAGCTAGGAGATAGGTGACTGACTCAGAGTGGATGACTGGGTACCACTGGCAAAAAGATGAGTTGGTTGATAGTGCTTAGGACATGTAAATTGATCAGTCGATTACCCTAAGACTAGGACAATGATCGGTTTCAAGCCATGAGGGTTCCAAAAGACCCAGGATGTCACGAAAGTGACTGAAAGATATCTACAAGCTAAAGCAAAGATGCAACATTTCAATACAAGAGATAAGACTACCCTAGACAAAATCTAGCAGCCATACTGATCTATGCCATTGTTTTTGATTTGTGTGATCATTGATAGGAATGTTTGGTTTCAAAGAGTAAGTACCCCGTATAAGACCGATCTGTCTGGTTTCAAGTGTACCCTTCCTTGTATAAGACATGTTGATGTTTGATAGAGTTTGATAGATTGATTAATAAGACATGCGACAAGTTTGGTTGCAGACTTTTAGAGGTTGTCTATGGTTGATTTAGTTTGATGGATAGTCTATGCTTTCTTGCTCTGATTTTTTTTCAGTTTTTGATTTTGTGAATTTTTTGAGTTTTTAGGATTTTTTTCAGGATATTTTATGATTTTTAGGATTTTGTTTAGGACATTTTATGATTTTTAGGAGTTTGTTCAGGAAATTTTATGATTTTTTTAAGGATTTCCTCAGGACATTTTATGATTTTTAGGAGTTTGTTCAGGACCTTTTAGGATTTTCTTTCAGGACTTTTTATGATTTTTAGAATTTTCTTTCAGGATTTTTTATGATTTTTTAATGCTTTCCCCTAGTGTCTAGCAAGGCAAAAGGGATTTTGAGTACATGAATGGATAAGCGAATGATGGTGGATGCTTTCAAGGACTATCTGACAATGTTAATCCAAGCACAGGGTCCAGATATAGCAATGTAAACCAAAGATTTTAGCGATGTAAAGCAATGATTTTAGCGATGTAAAGAAAGGATATAGCACAGCGAAGCAAGGATATAGCATAACGAAGCCATATGGTCCAAAGAAGTGGCCATGTCAAGAGATTTGTGGAAAACATGTTTTTGCATTTTGTCCATAGTGTTGATCAAGATCTGGATAGGGGACAAATAGGATAATCAAGATCAAAGGTGGTAATGAAGTATGTAAGCGAGCAATGGATAGGAGCTAAAGGGTGTGGATCAAATGCAATATATAGGACATACAAAACCTGTAAAGATCCTTAACCTTGTCAAGATCAAAGGTGGAAAAGGGATATGAATGTAGATAGAGCGAATGAAGGATAATGGAGATGAAGGATAATGGAGGAAGAAGGATAATATATGGATGTACATGGATGGAACTTGCCCCCAGTGTAAAGTGCAAAAGGAAAATGGATTACGCATGATGCCTGTTTCCCAGGTTTTCATCATGGTACTTGCCCAAGGTGTCACTTTACTTTTTTTTTGATTTTTTTTTTCATCATTGTTTTTTTTTTTTTTTTGGAAGATAATGGAGGCATGATAGGGGATGGAAGAAGGACCCCATCGTCTCTCTTCTTTGGATGGTACCCTTGGAATATGAGTTGCAATAGACCATGGCTATGAAGGTATGCTCAAAGATGTTGGCAGAATAATGAAATGAAACTAAGGCAAGGACTTATGCAAAGGATTGGATAAGAGGGATGGAAGGGTGGAAAAGAGGTGTTCGATAATGGATGGGATGTTGGAAGAATTGTGTATGGATAGATGGAAATGATGAAAATATCAACATTGGCACACGCCTTGAGGGATGGTGGACATACGGAGGAGAAGTGAATCTCAAATTTTGAGATTTGGATGGAAGAAAGGTTACAAATTTTGGGGCATAAGAACCCAAAATGGATGAAGGAGGTGATGAAGGAATAAACTCAGAAGGTTTGGATGGAGGAACAACAATTTTGGATGCCAATTTTGATTTTTCTTTAGACTATTGTGCTTCAAGCAGTCGCTTAGGGATCCACATGGTTTTTTATTTTTCATGCTTTTGTAGTTCCTTAGAGTGCATTGCTTGTATAAGTGCCTTAGGAACCCATATAACTTTTGACTTTTCTTCTTTCATTGTGGGCCTTTGTGGCATTTTGTATTTTTTTTTCTTTTTGGATCATATTTTGCTTTGTTTTTACATGTCCATTAGATGGGACATGTTGATCCTTGAATACATGTGAATTACTTGACTTATGACTTTTTTATGCTTGGCATCCAAATTGCTTGGAGGGAGATGCGTGGATAGATAGGAATGATATGGAGGTCTTTTAGATGGATGGAAGGTAATTGAAGATGTGTGCCTTTGTTGATATTGCATAAGAGATGGAGGGATATAGGGACCTAGAATGGATGGAAGCGATGATGGGGAAAGCATATATTTGGATTTAACTAGAGAAATCTAGGATTTATGTGAGATACCAACATCTTGAGAAATGTCCCTAAGGCCATGAACTTTAACATTTTCTTTAATATGGAGGGGTTCTTGCTTGTGGAGATTTACCCCTTTGCCTTTACAAATATTTTGACTTGTAGGATACACATTGGTTTGGAAAGAAGGCGTGAGTCCATTATGAGATGGAGGTGGAATGTAGGGAATGATAGGATCATGAGAGGGATTTGTAGGCATGATGGATACTTGAGGTGAATATGGAGGATTATGACAAGGAGATGAACGAATACTTTGATCTTGACATGGAAGAGGACCATTGGATAAAGTAGGAAGGGTGTTTGACTCTTCATTTTGAATAGGACCATTTGAAAAGGTGGAAGAGGCATCATGATCTTGATTTGTAAGGGGATCATCTTGGAAGAAATGGAAAGGTATAAGGGGATCATCATGGGATTCTAGTGAAATAGGATCTTTTTCAATCATTAGATGGGATTGAGGATTTTTGGTGTCTTGATCTTGATTTATGATAGGAGTTGTTTCTTCATTTTTTAGATTATCCTCTTGACTTGGATTTACTTCTAAGGAAGCGATAATATTGTTGATATGCATGGAGGATTCTTGGAAAGTGTTCATGTTTTGGAATGTTGGGGAAGCATTTTGAGTGGGACTATCTCGAGTGCAGACATTTGGAATTGGAGTGCATGATGGCATAGGATCTAGGATTTTTAAATCTTTAGAGGAACTTGAATCAATATTGGCATTAACTTGGATTTCCATAGGAGATAGCCCTTGAAGGTAAACATGAGAAGTTTTATTGTTTGAAGGAGATGAAGACATCATGGAATGGATGGAGGCCACATATGGAGCCTTTCTAGACATAGGTTCATGATTTTGATTATGCTTAGAAGTAGTTCCTTCTTTTTCTTTAGGTGACTCATTAGGATATTCAATTTTAATGACACCATTATCAATGAGATCTTGAATCTTATGTTTTAATTCCATGCATTTCGAAGTCTTATGTTCATTTTGTCTATGATATGCACAATAATTACTCACAAATTCACATCCCCATATGGTCTTTTTAGGCAATATGATAAGATTATGCTCAAGAAGCTCTTCCAAAGTCGACTCAATAGATTGCTCCAAAGGTCTAAACTGTCTATCTAGATGATATTCGGAGGAAATGTCTTTATGTCTTGGTGAAGGTGTCTTGTGAGCTTGTTTGAGATTTGGCTTTTGATTGTTAATTATTTGTTGGTTTTCGATTGTAAAATCATATAATCATTTTAGCATTCCTTGAAGTTTCTCACTCTTGATATCATGCATTTGTTTCTCAAATGGAGTCATTGATTTATTTGGTTGGATTTTCATGTCATATATTTCTTTCTTGATATCTTGAGTCATTTGAGCCAAGGTAGCCATTTACAGTTGACAGCGAGAGGTGTTACAAATGTCAAGGTGAGATCAAAGGTAGTTATTCGTTGAGGCTAGAGGTTGATGTTCAAACTTATGCGGGTGAGATACACTGACTCCAATTTTGAGTCGAGGCTAAGTAGCCTAAGTGATACTCGAGAGTGAAGTTTGGATAACAGATTGGTTGATTGGATTAGGTTGATTGAGCTAGCTAAGAGGTAACCGACAAAATCATGCAACACAACGGCAAGGGTACACTATCAAGATTATTTATGCTCAGAATTATGATGTTCAGTTTTATGCTCGTTGTAGACTGATTTGAGCAGGTTTGACTATTTTGACTGACAAGAACATGAATTTGTATGATAGGTTTTACAGGACCAGATGACAGTTTAATAGCTCCAGGATGATATTAACAGTATTTCATTTTAGTTGTTGCCTATGATCATATGACAGATGGGTAAGTCTAAAATGACAAACTGATGAAAGCAAGGTTTTATCGTACGACATAGGATCAAAGGTGAAACAACAGTTCCCTAAACAAGATGATATTTTTTCAGGTCTCATACGACACAAAATGCAGACTCAGACGATAGACTATTATGATTGATGAAATATTGTACGAAAATATGTATGTAGCAGGACGATAAATCAGAAGATTCACACAACAGTTTATTGGACAAAGGCTAAATTTTGAGTTTTCAATGACTGACGATGACCAGTTTTTGATATAGGACTGGTTTTCAATGACTGACAGGGACTAGTTTTTGACACTGAGTTATTTGGTATTGTTTTCTCCATTTTTAGTATTCTCGTTTTAGTTTCAGGGGTGAAAACACAGAAAATACGCAATACAAATAATAACTTCAATAACAACATGCAAACCCTATGGAAGTTGGCTTAGAGAAGAAAACTCGTGCTTGCTGACTTAGATACACACCCAATAGCTCATCAAAATATAGCCGTTGAGTCTCACGCAATGGATTCTCAACACCGTATTAGTCGACTCCAAATGCTAATGGGGGCACGATATGGCAAGTGTCTTAGGAGAGTTACTATCTCTCTTGCACAAAGATTATCAACCTTTAGGAGGTGAATTGTGCAGCTTCTAATTTGAATTAGAACTAGTAAGGTGTCCATTCGGCACGTCGAGGTATAAAATCAATTAAGAGGTCTCCCAGCCTTGAAAACCAAGGTTTAATATACCCGAAGGTACAGAGGAGAGCTATTCCTGAGCACTTTCGTTGACTTGATTTTCATCAAATCATGTTTATTTTATAGTGGGTTGGAGTACTTGGCATTTAGCCATTCCCACTTGGGTCGTTCCCCTCTCACCGACCGTAATGGCTTTAAGAGTTATTAGCTCCTTGGGAGGGCAGGCCTGCTAAAGATATGCAAATCTCAAACTTAAAGAAAATGCCTCAAGGGTCAGGATTTTTGATTGTCTATACAGATAAGAGCATACTCTCCTACCTCTCAAAATTTTCTTAAAACATGAAATACAGATTTGTTCTTTAACCAGACAACAAGTTAGGTGCCTAAAAATGAATTTAAAGAATACACGATGTTTACTTGATTCTCTTTAGGCAGCTTGCAAAAACAACGTATCAATAGTCAGGTTATTTTTATTCTTTGACAGGCGTATGTTTGATTGATAAATTATTTGACAAGTGTCCTGCAAGAAATGGGTTAGGCTGTGAAAATATCAGGCAGACAAAAGATGATTCAGGGTTAGCGTTAACGTAATCAAAATTGGATAGAAAACCTGAAAAGTAAAACTTTTTTTAACCCAACAAAATACAACATCGTACGACAATTATCATAGAGTAAAACGATAAAAAGCTTTTATCGTATGAGTTAGAACTAACCATGAAACGACATAAAACAAAATTAGATATTCAAAACAGAATTTCGTACGACACCCTTTTCTGATTCGTACAACAAATCAGAGGCTTCGATAGAATTTTGTACGATGCAGTAATACCACTCTATGATATTTCACAGAGATTGTATGGACGAAACCTACAGGATGAAAAAAAATGAATTTGAGGCTGAAAAAGTAGTCTTCTGCCCCATAGTGGGTGCCAAAAATGTGTGTGTGAAAAGTGGACCTATATCTGTATCTAGAATACACATCACTTCAATTAAGTCATTAGATGCATGGTTAGTAAATCAATAATCAATGAATAATAAACCATTACAAAGCGACCCATTACCTTCTAGTAGATGCGAGTTTAGATTGCTCTTAGATTGCTAAGCTATCCAGTGACTAGACAACACCTAAACAAAGGATTTTTAAATCTATATGAGCTAAATGGATGCAAGATTTAAGATAGATATGCAAGATTAATCTAACAGGATTTAAGCAATATATGAATATTTAAGCTAAATGATTTAAGAAATATGAAATAACTAATATGTAATATCTCAATGCAAATTCTCAATGAACCTAGAGCAAAAATAGCATAATAACAATATATTCTCCAGGATTTTTGAATGAGAGATGAGAGCCTGAATTTATAGAAAAATCAGAAAGAAACCAATGGCTGAGATCGAATGATGATGAGCAGTCAAGATTTTCCAAGAGGAAGCACAATCCAGGTGAATTGATGTGATTGGATGCTTTTCTTAGTTTTAAAGGAAATTGAACTAAAATTAAGATAAAATCAGAAAAAACTGATTTACTCTATTTCATTCAATTTCAATATTTAATTGTTTTAATTGCTTTCTTTGAGATTATTTATCAATTTTTAATTTGTTTTTCAAGATTATCTCCAATTGATTTCTTTTCTCAAATTTTAATTCTTTTTTGTCAATTAATTCCTTTTTTGAAGATTTGTGCTCATAATTTCCAATTCCTCTTTCTTGATTTGTTTCCTTTTTTGAAGATTTGTGGTAATTTTTATTTATTTTTCAAATTAATTCCTCTTTTTTGATGATTTAATGGCAAATTGATTTATTTAATTAAATATGATAGGATATTTAATTAAATAAATAGGATAATTGATCAAAATGATTTACTTGGAATGATTTAATTAATTAAATAAATATTTAATTAATATTGAGTGATTAATTTTGCCCTGTGACATTGATGATTTTAGAAATTAATTATGTGCTCAAGATTTATTTAATTGCCTTTGGTTAGGACCTTGGTGACGTTGTCAAGATTAGGGGCTCATGGTTTAGATGACATTTTTAGGGTATTACAATATGGGCTATACAATTTTGATGCAAATTTTAATGTAACATGTATTTATTTTTCCTGCATTTACTTCTTATTTGGCATTATTGTCAAAGGGGGAGTAATAGTTGAAGAGTCAGTCAAATTTTGTAAGAATAAAGAGACTATGTACTTGTTCATTTTTTTGTTATAGCATGCAATTTCCAAGGGGGAGTATGTCTAGAGTCAATTTTTGCTTTGCACACTTAGTTGACAAAATTTTTCCTAAGTGTTGCCATCAATGCCAAAGGGGGAGAATGTTGGCATTTGATTGAACCGGTAAAGATTGTTGTTGATATGCAACTAGTAGATGATTGATTGAAGAGATTGAGATTCATGTTTGATGACTAATTTTTGTGTTGTCATTGATGGCAACAATGTTTTGTAGTCATCTAAGTCTTAGAAGCCAACCGGTACAAAGACAATTTTATAGAGAACCGATAATTAGGATTTTAATCGGTAAACAAAGGATAGTGTTACATTTAAGAAATTGGTATAGGCAATTCTTGAAGAGTTGGGTGATGCGGTTTCAAAGAAATGTTGGAGACATGTATTTGGAGTTATGCTCATGACCGTATTAGCAGATTCAACCGGATGAGCGAGATTTAATGTACAGAGCAGATAAAGTGGAAGAACACTTAACTGATAGTGATATAACTCACTTAAATTGGTAAAATGACATAGGTTTTGATTTCTTATGTTGGTGGCCGACATAAGTAAAGCATGCAATGCAAGTTTGTCTAGGTTCATTGAACCTAGGAAATTATTCCAAGGTTGTAGCCGACTAAAAGTAAGTGTCTATAAAAAGTGTGATGAGGTATCAAGTCGGTGTGTGAAAAGTGAGAAATCATTTGCAAATATTGTGAATGTGAAAGTACGGTAATTAGGGAAGCTCGGTAATGAAGTTTTGAGGATCTAAAGAGGATCTTACTTGACACAGAAGGTGTTATATAAAGATCTTTTCACTGTTGTTTTCCTAACAGTTTGTAGTAGTAAAATCCCCTAACCAGGTAGGTCCTAATAGGCCTTAAATATGTAAATCCCCTAACATGATAGCTCTATATTAGAGTCTTAAATCCTCACATGAGGTTGATCCTAGCAAGTCATAGCTCCCAACAGGGCTTATCATTGAAATCCCTTAACCGGGTGACTCTTAATTGGGTCTTCTCCTAACAGAGCATAGTTGTAAGACCTTAACGGGTCAAGATTTCTATTCTATAGATAGTGAATCTTGTGGGTACCAACTCCCATCATGGTTTTTCCCTTTTGGGTTTTCCATTTACAAATCTCTTGTTTTATGTGGAATTTTCTTTATTGGGTGACTGCATATGTGGTGATATTTCTTATATGTTTGATAAGTTTTATGTTTTTAATGTTGGTAATTGGATTATTACTGTTTTTGCTTGCACTGATTCACCCCCCCTCTTAGTGCCTTATAATTTTATCAAAAAGTTATTTTAATTTATTAAAGTCCTTTTGGCATAGGCAGTTCCACTTGAACTTAGTGTCTTTGCATAGGAGGTGTGCAAATGGATGACACTTGTCTACCAGCTATGAAATGAATCGACGGATGGTATGAAGTTTCCCTTGAAGGTCGTGGAGCTATTTGAGTGCCTCTGGAGGAGGAATTTCTATTATAGATTTTACTTTTGTTAGGTCCACCTTTATGCCTCTACAAGAGACTATAAACCCTAGGAGTTTTCTTGATGTAACCCCGAAGACACATTTCTTAGGATTGAGGTACAATTTATATTTCTCAAGTCTCACAAAGATCTTCCTTAGGACTAGAATGTGCTCATCTCTTGTTTTGGACTTACCTAGGAGATCATCCACATAGTCTTCCATAATGTTGTGCAAAATGTTGTGGAAGATGGTGGTCATTTCTCTTTGGTAGGTTGGTCCTACGTTTTTTAGACCAAATGACATAACTTGATAACAAAAGGTGCCCCAAGGAGTTGTCAATGTTGTTTTATGTTGATCATCTTTTGCAATTCTAATTTGATTGTAGCTAGAAAAACCATCCATCAAGAAGAACATCTCATGTCTACCAGTCAGGTCAACTATCATGTCTATGTTGGGCAAAGGAAAATCATCTTTTGGGCATCCTTTATTAAGGTCTTTGAAGTCTGTGCAGATTTTTATGCCCCCAACAGGCTTGCCAATGGGTATAATATTTGAAACCCATTCAGGATAGTCTATAGGTTTGATGAATATAACATCTAACATCTTCTAGAGTTTTACTTTTTCAATAAGAGTTCAACTTGTGGATGCATCTTACGGAGATTCTTCTTGACAAGTTTGACATTTGGTTGGACTGCAAGATTGTGTACTACCAATTTGGGATCAAGGCCTGGCATGTCAGCATATGACCAAGCAAATTTGATTTTTGTTTCTTCTAGGAAGTCCATGAAGTTCTATTTTTCTTGATGCGTTAGAGATTTGGCAATGAGTACATTCTTTAGAGTGTCTTGGTGCCCATATTGATGGTGTATGTTTCCTCAATGAGTAGAGGTTATTTTTCTTAATATGGGGGAACCATGGTAGGGGGGTCAAGTCCCTCATCTCTAACTCCTGATCCAGGTTTTCACTAGAACATATGCCTTTTATTTTTACTTTTTCCGAGTCTAAAGGTGTCTCGGAGAGGTTTTCACCATGAGACTTTTGATTTTTCCTTTGATTTTTACTTTTGCGACTAAGGGAGTTGATTTGACTACCAAAGTAGGCCTCCTAATTTAGTTGTATTCCATTTATGAAAGTGTAGTCCTCAAGGTCCCACATAGTAAGTAATGCCAAGAGGGCATTGTCATAAGCATAAATGTCAAGAATGGGTGCTCCTTGTTGGTTCCAGTCAATAAGCTTAGGATGGACAAGTTGAAGCTCAGATGAGGTGGATGAGGTGATAGGGGTGATAGTGTTGATATAGGCATTGCCAAATATGTCTTCAAGGCATTCAAAAGGCACTTCATGGAACTCCTCTTCATCAGAGTCTTTGACTTTAGTAGGAGGGTTTGTCAAGGCACTAATGATAGTGATCTTAGGTACAGGTGATTTACCCAACCCTCTATTATGCTTGTAAGAGATGGGTTAGATAGGTGCTTTAATTCCTTGATCTTGTGGTCCAAGACCATGTCCTTTGTAACCCATCTTATCTACCATAGAAGATGGTTTAGGATGCATTTGTTTGGGGATATATGTTGGTGCTTCATCTTCTTCTCAGTATAACCAAGAGGCAACATTGGTTTCTAAGATTTCTTCATCAAGTGGGCCCCACTGCTAGAAGGTGGTTTTATTGCACTTGATAGTGGGTTTGCTTTGTTTCTTGATTTCCTTTAGTTTTCCATATGACTTGGGAGAGGGTGGGAGTTGACCCACATAGAGAGAATTATGTAGGGTGTACTCTCCACAACCATTATCAATGATCTTGACCTTAACCTTAGGTTAATATGAAGTGGATGCAATATTTGAGGGATCAGATGGGGGTGGCAGAGTGGGTGAATTAAGCCATGGGGGCTTCACTTAGTGAACCTGGGTTATATCATGTATGCTAATGGCATAGTAAAGAATCACCATATTTTCAAAATATATTTCCCTAAACTCCTTTTTTGTCACCCGCTCCCAATAAACAACTTGAATTAAAAGCCTCCCTATTTTCACCTAATATTGTATTTTTTCATAGCTTGAATTAAAAATCCCCCTATTTTCACTAGTGAAATATGTTGTACCCTCATTTTTGGGATATTAAACTGCCCAATATGAATGCATGTGATATAATATTTCCTAGCTAGTGAAGCCCCCATGAATTAAGTAGACAATGGGAGGGGTGCTTCCCTTCAAGAAGTTTACAATATTGGAAGGGTTACGGGTTGGCAAGGATGGTGATTTATCTACCATTAACGGGGAATTTTAGCCATCGATGGTAGGTGGATGGAATGACTTGCATATAACTGACCCATGGATGACCAAGAAGGATGTTATATGGGAGGTCAAGGTCCAAGAACTGGCATGTTGTTTCCACCATAGTAGGGCCCACTTATAGAGTTAATGTGACTGTACCTTTTGAAACACTTTATGCATCATTGTGATCTTCCCAAATGGATCAACCAAGTCTTCAAAGATTCCATATTGTTTAATCAACTTGTATGTACAAATATTTAAGCTAGATCCACCATCTATAAGGACCCTTTTAATTTTGTGCTTCTGGACAATGACTTCAATGTGGAGGGGCTTTTTGTGGGATGGATCATCAGATGTGCATCTTTGGATGTGAAGACAAGGTGATGTTGTGAAATGAGGCTACCTATGAGGGCTTGGAATTGGGTTGCATTGATATTATCAGGGACACGAGACTCTAGGAGAGCTTGCTTAAGAATCTCTTTATGGACGGATGAAGTCTTGAGGAGTTCTAGGATGGAGATCTGTGCAAATGTTTGGCTAGGATGATCAAGGATATCATAGCGATGAGAGGATGACATGGGAGGTTGCGGAGGTAGGGGAGAAGATCCTTGGACAATTACTCTTCTTATTTAGGTAGTGACATTGCAGTCATTTTGAGGGTATGACGTGGAAGATTAGGTGTCCTAAATGACTATTTTGGCTTGGGAGGACTGACTAGATGATTGCGATGGGGAGACACCTTGGATGATGAACCTGGGTCTATCAGGGGCAAGAGGGGGATCAACTCCTTGGATTGTGATGGTGTTGACATGGGTATCAATAGGTACTATGCCGCCTACCAAGGATTCAAATACGGATACGTAATTGCCATAATCATAACGGACTTCATGAGATGATGAGGCTTTATATTTACCATGTTTGGGAAATGGGTCCTGGTACATTTTGAGTTTGTCATTGGAATTACCAGGTTTAGCAATAGCAACCTCAATATCACCCTTATTAGTTAGATCTTTGATGTAATTGTTCAATTTCATACGCTTGCATGTATCATGACCATTGACATGATGGTAGTCACAATATTCATTTTCATTATACCATCGAGGTTTAGGTTTATTTGGATTGAAAGGGCTAGTTATTAAAAAGACAAAAATGCTAGCCTTGACTAGATTTTGGAAGATGACCTGAATGGGTTCAGCAAGCAAAGTGTACTCATGCTGGGGTTGATTATTGGAGTAGGGAGGTCGACCTTGGGTAGAGACATTGTTGTGAGGTTGGTATTGAATGTATGGATTGGTTTGGGTGTTGAAGAAACTATTGGTGGTGGTGGGTTTGGAAGGAGTGGCCACAATCTGGACATGCTTGACATTAATGACTCCATCATTGACCACATTCTTGATCTTAGACCAAAATTTTGGCTTGTCATTATACTAGGAGAAAACTTGATTAGATTTTTGATAATGTTTTAATGTTCCTTCCTCTAAAAGAAAACTCTCTAGAGCTAGACCCTTCTTGGTGATTTGATCAAAGGTCTCCAAACATTGAAAATTTAGTGGTTTTGATAGTTCAAGTACCAGGTTATGTTGGAACAACTTGACTTGGTTTGACTCTAGTATAACCCATGAAAAATTTCTTGATGAGATGTCACCATCTTTGAAGGAAGTTGGTGAAATTGTCTCTTCATCTTTGATTTGTGTTACACAGGTCCACCATGGAAACATTATTCTCAATGTTATAAACATAGTGGGACACAAAATTCTCTACTAGGTCTGGGAAGGACTTGATGGAGCCATGGGGTAGGGTAGAGAACCAAGTGAGGGAATCCCCACTAAGGATTTTAGGGAAAAGTTTTCTAAGGTAGACATCACTATAGGAGACCTCTTTGCAAAGAGTGTAAAAATCACAAACATAATCTCTAGGGCACCCTTACCTTTGTATTTTTCAAATTTGGGCATCTCAAAACCTAGAGGGTAAGGAGCAACTAAAATGGAAGGGTCATACAGACAAGGACATATTTCCTCAAAAGTGTAAGGTCTCTTGTTTGTCCCATCCTTGAGAATTTTTATGAGGTCTTTCATGTCTTGAATTTCTTTCATGAGATCGGGTTGTTGATTGTGCGCATTAGTGACATAGTGACCCATGTTAGACCCTGGGATCTTGTTGCACTTGAGAGGGATACCACCACTACCACTGATGTATTGGTAAGCGGAACCAAAAGGTTGTGAGCCATGAATAGTGCTAGCGGGAGGTAGGCTAGTATTGATGAAATGGAGGGAATTATGAAGAGGTGCAGTCGACCTAGGAGGTTGGGATATGGTTGGATTAGACATACATTGAGATATAGAAATGAGAGGTAAAGAAATTACGAGTGTGGATTTTGTGGGTTATGGGCGAAGAATAGCATCGACAATAGGTTGATCTATAAGGTCACCTTCTGGTGGTTTGTCAAGGATAGACCGGTGAAATCCTAGGGGCAAGTGTGCCCCTTGAGTGATGAGATGAGCTATAAGCCCATTAGGGTTATGTTTGAAAAATATTTCCATCATGTCTTGACCGTAAGGGTCATCAACGAAAGATTGGAAATGTGGAGAAAGCTCAGGTTGATTGACAAGTTGTTCTTCTTGTTGTGGATCTTAATCGAAGTGGTAACTAGTCTCAAGCATCTCATTGCCTTGGGTGGCCATCTTTGCTTTTTGTGAGCAAGTCAAGACCATACACGGGTAACCTTAAGGAAGGAATTGATATATGTTGGAAATGATTTGGAGAAGATGATGAGAGGACTTAACAAGTTTTTGATCTAATCTTGATTTGGATAGGCCTTGGAGTAGTTTTGGATAGTCCTTAGATTAGGACAAGATTGATTTTATTAGGATGACATCTTAGTCCTTGGATTAGGATTTAGGTGAACGATTAATGATATGGATCACAAGAAAGGTGACAACCAAGCTAAGTGAAGTTCAGACCTTGGATTAGGCACAAATGATTGAACATTCTACTCAAGATAGACTTGTGCTCCTAAGCAAAATAGGGTAAAAAGGATTAGAGTTTTGATCAACCCAAGATGATTGAGAAAAAGGTACTTGGGGGAGATTCTATCCCAAGAACAAAAGCCAAATGATGATTGATAAAAGTTGAAGGTCTAAACTAAACTTTCACAAAGTGTGAACCTTGGGCTGAGGTTGATTGATTTGATGATTTGATTTTCTTAATTGGATTGAGATTGATGGGGACTAATTGATTTATTAATGTGCTAAGTCCTTAAAGATTGAAGATATAAGTGATTATGAAAGAAAAAGGAGGAAAATGATTATGGAAGAAAAGGGGGATGTTTTAATAAATGCAATGAAATGTAAGGCCACCTTAGATGGACAAAGACTCAATAATTGATTGGCAGGGAAGGCAAGTTGGACAAAGGGATACGACCAATCCTATTGATTTATTGGGATAATGTTGACCTTTTATGGAAGAAACATCCTCTCAAAAACTCCTCATCAAACTCATTGTTGTGACCACATAGATAATAGTGAAAATGATGTAACAAGGTCCTATATTTCAACAAGATTTTTCAATCGATGTATAAAAATTTACGATACTTGAGGAGTTGCTTATAATTGGGTTTTTTTTTCTTGAGTTGACAGTATATTAACTTTTTTGGATTTTGGAGGGACTTGAATTTATGGTGCATGAATGAAATTGACCAGAAAATTAGCCAGGGTGGAGATGCCGAAGTAGGGAAGAGACACTGAGATAGTGGAGGTGAAGACACCAAAGATCAAAATTTGATAGGTGAAGACATTAAAGGATAGTCTGACAGTTTTGAAATGAAAATTTTGATCGAAAGTTGGTCAAACATGGTTAATTGGGAAAATGTTTGACTTTTGACTACTCTTGGCAAGAAAACATCAGACAATGAATACACATTGGCCAAGGGCAACGCTTAATAACAAGCATAAAAGTGTTTGGTGGCCTAAATTAGCCCAAACAAAATTTCACTGTTTTTGCACAAAATGAAGACACACATCAGACATACAACTTAGGTTGGAAAGTGGAAACCATTTGATAGGCCTCTCACACAAAGAGATTCCTCAAATGGGTAGACAGATAGAGATTTTGGTAGCACTGGCTCCCCCTTACAACACACTTACTTCTTGGGCATACCAGATTCTTTTACCCCGAAGATCCAAAGATCTATTATATGGGGAATTCATGTGTCATCCTGAGTGGGTACATGAGAAGTAACTTCAAGGTACAATCCGCATCCCCTGCACCATCAAATGTGGGATTTTGGCTACTACAACAAGATTTGTAGTTACTTTCCAATGGGTTTGGTCTAATAATGAATCCGTGAAGAAAGCCATTAAAGGCTCCAACTGAGATTATTGGTGCAAAGAAGGCTTCCACATATGTCAAATTCACTCAACACTCCGACTGTCTGACCAAGTTTTTATATAGTGGCTCAAAAACACACCACTTGAGATCACGTCAGGAGAGTCGATATCCCCAATGTGTCCCAATTCGATATATCCTTGTGAGGTGATGAAATCCACAATCAAGAATAGCCCTCAACTACAAAAATAAAAATTGGGTGTTGTCAATCACCTTTCTCATCACCCAAGGTCTGTGAAGGCGAGGGGAGAGGATAATAAGTGTGATATTGGGCCCACCCTACACAAGTGCAAGCGCACCAAGAACATAAAACATAGGTTAATTTTAATTCCCACATGATAAGGTTATCTAATCTAAAAATGTATTGAAGGTAAACTAGAATATAGTGGAAAAAACAATGTTTTTAACAAGCGAACTACAAAAAACAAGTTAGTAGTCTCAAAAACTTGTCTTGGACATACAATTAAGACCTACGAAACTTAGATTTTGATTAGAAAAATAAATCCCTAATAGCCTCAGAGCAGACGCCGAAGCATAGGCACAAACGTCGAATGTTTTCAAAGATGTTAAATGTCCATGTAGGCATCAAAGTAAGCCCGAGCTACAAACAAAAAGTGTAGAAGCGGGAAAAAATTACAAATTAAAATCTATTTTTTTAAAATCTAATACCTGCGAAGACCTCGATGCACAATGCAAGCGCTACTCATCTACGTAGATGTTGAAAATCTACTACAGAAAGTCGTTAAAAGCAGAAAATTCAAATTTTAAATTTCAAAAACCAAGCGAGAAACTAGGGTCAATGCAAACACCAAACCAGAGCACAGACATTGGTCGTTTGCACACACATGGAAGTATCGCTGAGCCCAAAAAATAAATTAATTAACCTAAGAAATTTCAAATCTTTGCTAAAAACCCGAATGACAAAATTGTAAATTATCCTAAGCTAAGTGGTTTTTGTGATTTTTAGATAGTTTTTTAATTTGTTTTTTGTTTTTTACCAATAACAATGTGAAAAGCTCAACAAAGTCTCTAAAAACATTGAAGGGCAGAGATGTCGAAATACTAAATCACAGATGTTGAATGACAAAATCCTGCAAAAAATAGAAAGGGAAGATTTTAAATTTGAAAGGAGACGTTGAAGCTCAACGAAGACGTTGATCTGGCAGACATGGAGATGTCGATTTGTAGACAGTGATGTTGAACCAAATACCTGCAACTTAAAACTTCTCAAATCTCACAAAATGATCATTAAATGGAATGTGGGTCCTACCATGCATGCCAAAATGAAGATTATAAAATGTTTATAATGCTCACATGCATGTATTAATCATAAAACACAAATAAATTCATAAATATGCAAATGATACTTTATACCTTCTTCTCCTTCCTTGGATTGGACATTTAGGAAAGTTGACAGTGTGCCCCTCCTCAACTTTATTGGATTGGTCCTTTGGAATGAATGTGGATTGCTCTCCACAACACAACAACAATGGTGATTTCTTTCTAGAATGGATGGATGAATGTAGTAGCTAACTATGAAGCAAAATGGTTATAATGGTGATATTATGGATATGATTCTAATCTTATACTAGTAGCATGAGATTGGACAAATGAACGATATGGAAATGAGGGGAAAATACCCCAATTTATAGTTTTGAGAGGGGGGAAATGGAGGGCCAAAATTGATTTCAAATAGAGGGTGGATATTGAGAGAAAGTGATGGTAAGTATTGAGAGGACAAGGTGTGGGATTCAATAGATTTTTCATAAAGGCATTTCTTGTCTCCACACACCTTGAGGTACATGGGGAAAAGATTCCCAAGTACATTGGGAGAATAAAAAAGAATTTAAAATTCCTTGGGAGAGGACAAGATTTACAATTTCTCAAATAATGGATTGCATGGGAGAAAGAGGAGAGAAGGAATTAGAAATTCCTTGGGAAGTGAGTGAGCACGGGGAAGTGTAAATATTTGAAATCCTTTGACATGACCAAAGTTGGTGCATTTAAGGTTGGGGGTTGAGAGGGGACAAACCATTTATGGCAAATGGTTGACTTATTCCTTATCATGAGAATTAGGAATGTGCAAATGATTAGGAGAGGAGGTTAGGTGGATTAATGAGAGATTAGAGAGCAAGTGGATAGGTTAGGAGGATGTGACATGAGGAGAGAGAATGAGTGGAGGAATTTTAAATTGAAGAATAAAGATAATCAGGCTTCTAGAAGAATTAATTAGGCTAAATGAGGAATAGAGAAAGTGATTTGTAGGAATCACTTTGTTCAAGTAAATTTATTATAATTAATTAAGTGTGAATTAGAAGAAGTAATGATTTGATTTACTTTAGAAGAATACGAAAAATAAATAATTTATTTGATAAATTAATTATTGGACTATAGTGAGGAGAATAAGTATAACATAATTAAATAAATAAATTATGTAGAAAGGATAAATTAATTAAATATTTAGTCTTCGGACATGTACTGCTACGGTTAAAACACTTCGTTGGTGAAGCGGCCACCATGGTTCAAATCCCTGCCACGCCTTTGTGCTCGCAAGGCCTCGTGCCTTTGTTGGGCCGTTGTGCTCATGGATTTGAACAAGTGAAGTGTCGGGATGAGTTCCCCCATTTGTGGCCTCACTGGTTCATAGCTCCAGGTCAAAAGCATTTACCCCTTAAAAAAATAAAAAAATAAATTAATTAAATATTTAACTTAATTAATTTTAGACGTCTATATTTTGCCCCTCTTTTATGCAGTGGCAAAATTGGTGGTAGGTAAAAGATAGAAGAGGATGACTTAGCATGAAGATGCAAGTGGTATACGCTCCCTCAAGAATTTAACCGAGAAATTTTTAAAAATTTCAGCAAAATTATCGAAAATAAGAAAATAATAGGAAGGAGAAAAGAAAGTAACAAGAGGAAATGAGAGGGAGAAAAAGAAAGTTTTGAAGGGATGGTAGGAAAAAAAAAGAAAGGTAGAATATATATGGGAAAAGGGGGGCCCTATATAAGCCAGACAGGGCCCAAGGAGGGGTCATTATCACACATACACCTTGGAGATTGAGAGAGACCAGAGCACGCAGGAGATATGGCTTGCATTCCATGCCACAAGCACTACGTCGAGAGAGTCTGAAGGTACCAGCAACTGGCCGAGAATGGCCCATCAATATGTACCCCAACCTATGTTTTTTAGTAGGTTTAACATTAATTAGGAGTAATAAATGAGCTAGAAAGGTTGTCGGGGTGCAGACATCGATTGCCAGTTTGACATGATCGAGGTCTACGCAGGGAATGAATGCCTATGCAGGCGTTCCTCTTTTGTAGAAGAATTCCTCATCTATGTAAACGAAACATCATCTGCACAGATGTTGAACTGTCCGCAAAGGGGAAAGAGAGACAGACTGCAGAACAATGTCTCTATTTTGTATTTTGGTACATAGGGTGTGGTTTCAGCATCTCCACCAGAGGAGAAATACCATCTTCTCCCATAAGGAAAATCAAGGATAAGAAAATAGAAGAAAAATAGGAATGGTTTTGAGGGATCACAAAGATGCCCCAGGGATAGAATAGGCTAGAAATAGGCTAGAAAGAGGGCTAATGAGGTGATTTTTTTAGATGTAGGAGGATCCTGAAATTATCACTTCTTGTGAGCACTGGCCACCAATGATGAGGTTGTTTAGATAGTTGAGTGGAGATGAGCGGGTTGTACTGAGCATGCTAGGACTTGGGTTCATTTGGAGATGGTCATGGATTCAAGCGAATACTACTATGATGATAGCACTGGTCGAGAGATGGGATAGTGAGACCTGTTCATTTCATATGCCTATAGGTGAGGTCAACATCAAACTCCTTGATGTTTGGCAGATCCTAAAGGTTTCGATCAAAGGCGTCATTCTAGAGTATAGATTGATATGTGGAGCATATGCGAGTGTAATGATTTTTCCTATTTTGACCATGGATAGGACAAGGATGCATCCATATGACTGCAACTTCCCTTGTACCTTTGTTTCATCTATGAAAATATCTATCAAAATTGGGTCCAAAACTACCCCAATTTCTATCTTCTATTATTTATTTGATCTCAACACCTTTCTTCCTTTTGCATTACTCCTTTCTCTGTCAAATAGGGTTGGCATGTGACTTGCAACTAGACACTAGAAACCCTTGATCTCAACCTTTATTCTTTGAGTATACATCTTATTGATAATGAAAATTTGCTTCATTACCTAAACCTTGTTTTGAACTAAATCAAAATGTCATGCAAATAGGCAGGAAAAGGGCAAGCCCAAATTTTTTGCCACTTTAGATGCTCATCAAGGAGTCCTAACATCTCTATGTGCTCATTCAAATTAGCATCAACATGGTCTAGGATTGTGCTAATCTTTGTCTCAAGTAAAGACTAGATCATCTTTGTTACTACCCTCTTTTCTATTCTTGATGTATCTTCTTTCCATATCTCAATTTCATTATTCACTCTTGTTATGTCCACCTTGGCCTCGACTAAATATCTTCTCAATCCCATCACCTCATCAGAGGAATGTTCTATCATACCAATAGGTTTATATGTTGGTCCTTCCTGCAACTACACCCAAAATGACTACACCTTATCCCTTAGGATACAAACTTCCTCATCTCCCTTCATTGCAACCTTATGGGTAGTTTTTACCACATTCAATGTCATGCATCTGGCCTCTGTAGTAGTAGTATCTATTACCCTCTTGACCAAGAGACTTCCAAATAATTGGTCCATTTCATGACTCAGAGTTGATCTTCTTGTAACTAGGTGCAAGCACCAAATGACCAATTGATCAAGGTGGTCATAAAAAATTGCTCCTGAGAGAACATTATTTCTTTGTTGTGGATCCATTATATCCAATTAAATGTCATTCCTTCTCCTTAAGGAATCAATTACTACTACTAGAAGAGATATCCTATCCTTTTAAGAGAAGAAAACCACTTTTCTTCACAATCTACCTTCCCATCTCAGGAGTTATGGTGGCCATTTGTTTTGTGGCAGCTCTTAGCAATTCATCCCTCAATCTGAATATTTCATTCTCACTTAGACTATCAAGCCTAATCCCTTTCCTTATTTCCAGTTCATCTACGATGTTCCTTCTTACAAACTGCCTAAATTCCCTTGTGTTGATGAACTCATTATCACCCATGAATTGTTCACAGGTATTGAACCTTATGTCTTCACTGAGGTCACCCCTAAGTTTAAAATAATTAGGTTCCCACATTTGAGAGGGGTCTTGAATCTTGAAACCCAACCTGGTGTCGAACCTATGAGGGGGAAGAGGTGCCTCTCCTTAGTATTCAAAGCCCTCATAATTTTGGAATGGGATATCTCTTCTTGGAGAGAGTGTATGCAATAGAGTGACAACTCTTGGGCTTTCTAGAGTTTGGTACTGTGAGATTCCTCAGGATGAAGCAATCCTAGGTTTTTTCATGGTGGATTTTGTAAGAAATCTATGTGACGGAAGGGATTTTGATGAAATTTGGGCAAAAGTAGGGAAAATGAGGGGTCCTTAGGGCCAAGTGGACGATATTATGGAGGGGAGGCAGGACTAATGGGGGAACCAATGGATCGAGGAGAACCAAACCTTGTTAGGTCCCGAAGACAACTGAGAGGGGGGGGGGGGGGGTGAATCAGTTGTCAATTAAATTCAACCAAAAAACAACTTAACCAACTTTAATGCTTAATACCGATAAACTAGACTTTTATGCTGGTAGACAGTTTTATTAGTCAATTGCAGTACCGGTAAAGATTAATGCATAAAACAGAAAGACAATAACATCCACAACACATAACACCAATATTTATACGTGGAAACCCTGTAAGGGGAAAAACCATGGTGGGAAACCTTACCCACAATCAGATAATACTACTGCAGATAGTATGTGTATACAAATGGGGTCTGCACATGCAAAAAGGCCAAGCGCCTAGAGCTCACTGCTCAAACACAAATAGGAGTCACATTGACTACAATTGGATGGTTAAATCCAATAAGAATGTAGTGCTCAAATTAGCATCTTTCTATGCTGGATTTAGTACCAGTGTAGTTCTGATTGTCTTCACAAAAACCTTGCTTTACCTTCAAATGATGTCTGTGTGTATAGCTTTGCTTATTCTCGCATATACCTTCTTACAATTCGTTATCCTTATCGCATATTGATCTTACAAATAAGATCTTACATATATACCATAACCTAAGACCAATTTTAGTAGGTTGGCTACTAAAAGATATTACAATAAAACATTTTACAAGTAAATTAATAACCGATGCAATAACCAATTCAACATGTCATCTTGATGCATTTACAATAACAAAAAAATCATCTCCAAAGCGTGTCATGCTGATCTGGAATAGATAAGCCCGTCGGTGCTTATCCTGGACCTATTTGCCGGTAACAGCAAATATGCAATTACGAATATACCAATGAACAAATCTCCAAGACAAAGTGTCCAAATGATGTTTTCGACATAACCAGGTGTTTTCCATATCATTCCAAGTGCCGGTGTATCGGATATCGGTGACTGTGCATAAGTCACTTGCTTGCTGTTGAACATTGCTGATTCTTCAAAGTGCCAGAGTTGATAAGTGTTAGTAGGTGTTGACATCAATAACAAAACCATACCAAAATACCAACAATCCTTTCATCCTCCACCCCTTGGACTAGTAGCACAACATCTATTTTAGGCCTTTCATAAGGAAGAGGGATCTTATCAACATCTAGATAAGTAGCAAAGATGTCATTCATCCTTACCTCCAGAATCAATAACTTCTTCCATGCGGGAGAGTATGTGATATCTTCCCTCTTCTTCTTATGTTCCTCATATTGAATCTTATACAATATCTCCTTTCTTTTTAGAACATCATTATAATCCTAAGCATTTCTGATAAGATCCTCTTCATCATGCCATTCATGATTTTGAGGCTTTGCCTTTCTAAGGCCGTAAATAAACCACTAAGAATCATAATATCTATATTTAGCCCCAGGAAGGCAATACTTATTTAGAAAAGAGTCCAAAAATTCATATGTCTTTCTATTAAAAAAATGAAACATCCCTACCACAAATTGTCTTGTGAGCAATGATGCTTTCTTGTGAGCTCCTCTAAATAGGGACTTCTCTGCTTCTGCTAATTGGTGCATAATCTCAAGGAAAGCAACTCTATCCTGAATAGTAATAGGCAAAAGCCTAGGAGCGACAGGGATACCAAAAACCCTTATGATTGTGTGATCTTTAAAATAAAACCAAGATCCCTAGTTATGATGAATCTCTAATTCAGGTGTAAGGTCTTTAGGCCTTAAGAATTAATTTACTTCTTTACTCATACCCCACCTTACCTCTCCTTGGATGATAATCAATAACTTTCTAACAAACAAATTTTTAAAGGTCATATAATTAGACTCATCCATATCCATATCCCAAACATAATTCCAATCTTGGACTTGAAGTGGTTCCCCTTTCACTACAATAGTGATATGTAGGTCTATAGGACAAACCTTGAGACCTTTGTATAGGAACATATGCATTAATAAAGAGTAGTACCTGAAAGTCATTGTTTTTCCATTCTTGAAATCACATGGGATATTGTGGAGACCCTCTGCCACGAGGGTAGAATAATAAAATAGTTTGTTGATGTCTATGCTCTGGATATCCACACATAATACCATCATCCAATTAGGAATCATGTTCCTTGCATCTGCAACACACACTTGACACAAAGCATAATATGTGTCTGTAAAATAACTGACAAACAATTTAACATTATAAGGAGCAAGTTGTTTTGAAGTCAGTGGTCTCTCATCTCTTGTCAAGCCCTTAGGCATAAAAGAGGCTAACTTGTTTCTATACAATTCCTCATTGTTCTTATACTCTCTTTCCAACTCCTCTAGATTGATAGGCCAATCCATGTTAGGATTTAGCATAAACACTTCATCAATAACCTCCTTAGTGATGGTCGTCTATCTACCTCCTCTAGCCAAGACTTCTCTAGTCTCTAGTCTGTAATTGTTAGCAATAGAAGAAACTAAATCAATGTTCACATATACATTTAGAGCCACCAATCTAGCAAGATTTTAATTCTATATGTTTGACACCTGGATTTGTTTCTTTTTCTTATTATATCCCCTTCTCCATAGGCTAAAAACCCAAGGTGGAATTAGAGCATCCCTACATCCAAGAAAATGGCCAATGATGAATTCCTTAGGTCTTTCTCCTAGTCTAGACCTCTTTTGTGTTCTTGTGGGCCCTGGGAGTTGTGTAATTATCTCCTTAGATAATTTTACCTTGCCCAAGCTAGAAGATTCAGCCATTATTATTATGTGAATGGATACAAAGCAAATAGGGTTTCACAACTAAATCTAGAATGATGCTCTCTAAGACTTTGAATGATCAATTTATCTTATCGAAATGCAAAATGCTCTGATAGAAAGAATAAGTAATGCAACAAATGCAATTTTGGCCTACATAGAAAACCCGAGAACATAAACCCTAATAGTAACACTATTAATTTACAGGAGAGATACAAAGCATTTTCAAAATATAGTAAGTGGATAATTGAATTTGAATGGAGCTAATACAATAGAAATTATGGATTGCAATGGGAATTTGGGCACATTGACTATAGGTACATAAGCTGGTTTAATGGCGGGAGCTAGCTGTTGAAATTCATATTTGAATGTTGGGGCCCTAACAACAAGATCCCTGTCAGCCAACGATGAATGAGAAGCAAGCATGTGGAGAACTTTGTTTTTTATATTCACCACCACTTAAAAAAGTCTTTTGGTGTTGCAGAGTTAGCCTTTCCGAGTACATCTAGCTAATCGCGCAACCACATGAAGATTGTGATTGTTGATCGTATAAAAGATAATCATTCATTATCTTACCAAAGAAATGAGCAATCTGAACCCACAACCTTTCTACATCATATATTCCTCCATATGTCACCTTTTTAGTAGTCCAATTGTATACCATCATTAGCAGTAGGGCCCAAACACCACATATGCACGAAGAATTAGCTCCTATGAGCACCTCTGGTTAATCACACAACTCCATGATGATCTGGACTGAAAGATGCATTACAAATAATTGTTCAATAGTACATCATATATTATGAAGACATTGGACCCACCTCTCTAATGTGTCTACTAACATCCAATGGGCGGGAACCTATTGGTCCACCTAGAAAGAGTCATGTTTGTGCGAGACCCATGCGCCAAGTGAGCGAGCAGGGTTGCAGAGATAAGGCAAGTGAGCACTTTATGATAAATATGCACCTGTGCAATCATCTGGGCCATTGATCTTGTAGAAGATGCACTACATGATAAACACATGGAGGGCAAAGGCAACCAAATGACTAACAAAAGGGGGCAGTCACAAAGATGATGCAATGGGAATTAGTTACAACTTAAAATACTGAGAACCGACCATTATGAGTTAGCTCAAAATTAAAACAAAAAGAAAAGGAACAAGCAATCACTTTTAGGGTTTAAGGCTTTTAAGCCTTGTACCAAAAAAACAAATTGAGAGCCTAGAAACCCTAGACAAAGATCTTCTAGCATACAAGACAAAATTTTAGGGCATATCCCAACAAAGTACAATATCAAATTAATATTTCTTATACCATTGCAATGTGACTCTCAAATTCATCCTTCTCTATTTTCTCCTTTAATCTTTCAATCCTCCCACCATGTTGAGAGCACACTCATGTTATTTGAACCCCCTATCCTCTTGAGGGGTCATACCAACTCCATCATCATCATCTCTCCTCATCCTTATAATGAGTGGGGCATCATACCACTAATCCTCATATCTTTCTACCCACTACCTTTTATTCTTTATTGATATAATGTTACTTCTTATAGTTGTGACACCATATAAAAGAGAGAGAAAATGTAGTCACTTAAATTTATCTATACCTAATTACATTTGACTCTACCCTATCACGACCAAGTTGATAACAAATTTGTTGGATTTTGCCAAGATCAAGAGGTCAATGAAATGTACAAGATAGAGACATAATATGGGACAAGAATAAACTGTATTCTCATCAATAGAAAAATGATCAACAATCAACTGGATTATCACTGTTGTTACATACAATGTAGATGAGCCTGCATATATAGGCAAGGCTAGGGATATGTATGAGCACACAAATATGACATGTGGCTCAATAAGAAACAAGGGTAGGTAGGAAATAGGTGTGGGTAGGTAGGAGAAATAATATAATATTCCACATGAGGTAGATCACCCACCGAAGGTGGAATTATCACTCCACAATAAGTGGATATGATAGTGTAATAACAAGATCAACACCATAAGAGGTGGAATTTCTCCTACACACACTATCCCAATGTGGCACAAACACCCAAGTGTCTCATATCCAAACTACTATGAAATGCATTATCCTAAGTAAACTTAAGTAAGTGTAATAATATCCATGATGAATAATTATTTACACCAACACCCCCCCTTAAGTGCAACTTAGGGGAATGCACTTAAGTCTACAATGCAACTAAGCAATGCAAGATGGGTCCCGGCTACGAGGCCATGTTAGGTACCCATGCACAAATGCAAATGCATGCAAACCAATGCAATGAAATCTCTCACAAAGTGGGGAAAGAGAGAAAAACCCAATGGGAAAAAACCCTCCCCCAAAAGAGAGATGAAAAACATAGAAGAGAACTCTCAAAGAAGTATGTGAGGAACAAAACCCCATGTGAGGAAAAAGTCCCCCCCATATGAGAGAAGAAGAGAAGTCAAACTGTGATCCTCTCTCAATGAAGAATCTGCACCAATGATAGAAGCTCGATGTATGAAGAAACTGCTCCATGAACGTCGAACAACATTCCTCCCCTTAGGAAGAAACAAAACCAAAGGTGTATCCATGAAGTCTCCCCAATCATGAAGGGAAGATGTATGAAGAAAACTCACGATGAAAGGAATCTCTGAAAACTGCTCAAGTGTCCCCATGTCGATGCTGAAAGATACCCCTTCCAAAGGTGGTGAACTGCTCCACACTACTGAAAAAGGAACTCCAACATCTAGTGAAGATGAATGTAGAACAATGTCCAAAGACTCATGTGTCTCCTCAAAGAATAAAGAGACCTCCTCCAACTGCTGTACATAAGTATCCACAATCATGTCAACCTCGAAAGAATGATCATGTAGAGAATGAACAAGAGGGTCAGAGTGTGCCCTCGCAACAATCGAAGAAGGATCATCTTCATCAAAGAGAAGATGAATGTCATCAATGATGTCTCCCAAATCTGCAATGTAGGATTCCACAAACAAACCTGCAATATCTGTCAAGTAATCATCCCATGAATCTGAAGCTGGAAGACAATGAATATCCTGCTGCACTGAATCACATGAAGGCAAAACTATCGCACTATCTGCATCATCAGGTGCAATAGGTGATGTGATATCAATATGAGGAGATGAAATACAAGACTCAAGAACGGGGTTACATGTGAGAATCCCCATGTTCAAGTGTCCAAAGTTCTCCTCAAAATCTGAACCATCACAATAAGTGTGATCATCATGTGTAGAATCATCAAATGTGAAATCATCATCATCAACAAAATCTGAAAAGGAGTATAACCGAGATGCATGATCAACCACCCCAGTTGCAATGATAGCTCTAGTCTCCATGTCTCTAATAAAAACTGAGTCAGGTGTGAACTCCACAACTCTCTTAGTTGCGCCATGTGTGATTTGATAGATAGAAAGGAGATTGTTTGTCAAGTGGGGTACACACAACACATCATTGAAGGAGTTATCCCCAATGTCAATAGATCCTTTCCCAATCACATCCATGTATGTATGATTGCCCATCAAAATCTGTGGCATGGTGCAAGGCTCAAATGTAGAGAACATAGACTGTGAAGATGCCATATGATGAGAAGCCCCTGAATCTAGAAGCCATCTCTCTGAAGTATGATTTGTTGTAGCACATAGAACTTTTCCTTTTCTTGTTCCAAAAGAGTGAGTCTTTCCACTTGTAGAAGCCATGAATGCTTGCCCTTTTCCTTTTGAATGTGAGGAAGTGGAAGTTGATGAATCATCCTTCTTGTAGACTTTAGGCAAATCAATGTTATGCTTTTTGATGATATGTGTGAGCTCATCAATCTTCTTAGTATGGCAACGATGTTCCTCATGACCAATCTTTTTACAATAAGCACAAGTAGGTCTCTCTCTCTTTGGTGAATTATCTTTCTTGGAAGAAGATGAATCTCCTTGTTGTGGAGAAGATGGTGCTTTGTCCTTAGGCTTTGATTGCCATTTCTTCTTGTTTGAGTTGTCCTTTCCTTGATTTCCTTTGTTCCCTTGATTTGCTACTAATGCTTGAGACTTAGAAGAAGCCTTAAGAATGCCCATGCTTATCAACTTAGTTTGTTCCATCATCAACATTTCATTGAAAGCATCAAATGTAGGCATTTTGTAGCTTGAACCCATTGTCATCCTATGAGTTTGGAAACTAGAAACAAATGCTGCATATTCTTGTGGAAGCTTCCCTATCAAGTTGAATATCAATTGAGTATCCTTTTTATCAATGCCACAATCTTTGAGTTGTGCCCTCAACTCATTTGCCTTAGTGACATAATCTTGTATAGTATCAAAGTTCTTGGGATCTAACATGGTGAGATCACTATCAATTTGATATCCCCTAATCTCATCAACTTGACCATACAAGTCTTGAAACTTTTGCCAAGCATCCTTGATTAGAGTACATTTCTCAATATGAAAAATGAGATCCTTTGATACATACTTTCTTAAGGTACCAATTTCCATGATATTTTTAGTGAGCCAATCTAAGTGACCAACTGGATCAGCCTTAGGATCAGCTGGAGCAACAATAGTTCCATCAATGTAATGAGTGAGTCCTTTTTCCATAAGTTTACTCCATGCAGCAATTTTCCAAGTAGCATAATTATGTGGAGTTAAGAGAGGAAACTTAGAAGAACCCATAGCAGCAAGAAGGAAAGAACACAAGAGAACAAAAGCACAAGAGACACCCCCCAAATTCAATCAATCAAAGTACCCCCCCTAAAGTGATGATTTTGGCACTTTATACTTAGTGCGATTACAATGAGCCACTTGCAAAACAAGACAAAGTGGCTTATGATGCAAATTTTACAAATTCTAAAATGAGATACAAGAGACTTCAATCAATAGTGCAATGAATCTAACTGAGATTCAAGCAAATATACAAGTACCAAGAGAGCCAAAAATGGCCAAGATCTGAAAGTACAATTTATACTTACAATGACATCAATCTGATAGCATCATGTGAAAGTAGACAAAAAAATACGCACTTTCAAAAAAATGGCACCTAAAAAGGAGGTCGGATTACCCCAAATGAAGCCTCTGAAGTTGCAAAAACTGGGATTACTCAGGGATAGTCACCAAAAACTGCATTTTCTGAAAAATCCGTGTATCAAAATCAAAAAATTCTTTCACCACTACGGAGAGCACGAAATTCTAGCCCATTTCAAAAAAAATTGCACCCAAAAAGGAGCAAAAATGAGCAAGTTATGGCCATTTGAAGTTGAACTGCAAAATAAAAAATGCAAATGAGAGGGGGTCCAAAAATTTTCAAACCCTGCTGATGTGGTGCTGACGTCAGAAAGTCACTGTATTAAATTTGACGGCCGTATGACCGTCACCAAAACTTCGCTGCTTGGCTGACTGGGCGTCCGTACTGTACGGACAGATGACGTGTCCGGGTGACTGTGCGTACGGAATTCTGCGTGTCACTGTACGGAGAATCTGCGTGGCGTGCTGACTGTACAGGCCATACTGTACGGAATCGCTGACGTGGTGGGCTGATGTGGCATACGGATTAGCTGCGTGTCTTGCCACGTGGAGCTGTCTGACCGACTTGGCGGTGCCGGAAGGTTTTTATGGCCGGCGGAGGCGGTGGAGCGGAGTTGCCTGAGAGGAAGGTGGGAGCGGCGCTGGAGGCCGCGCTGGAGGAGATGAGGCGGTGTGGGCGCCGAGCTGGTGGGCCGCGGAGGAGCGGCGCCGAAGAGGAGGCGGGGGTTCCTGGAGACGGCGCAGCGGCGGACGGGGGAGCCGCCGTCGGGGAGGTCGCGGCGGGGACGGAGGACGCTCGCGGGGGTCGATGCGCAGATGGTACGGGCGCTGTCGGGAACACAGCGTCGGCAGGCGCTGACAGGTATGGCGTCTGCCAAATCCTGCAACCTGCAGAATGGGTCACGCGGGGGGGGGTCTGCGGACCCCCCAAAAAACAGTTTTTTTTTTTGATTTTTTTTTTTTTGCCTTTTCAATTTTTTTTTTTTTTTTCAATTTTTCAATTTTTCGAAAACAATTTTTCAGAAACAAGGAAATATTTTTTTTTTGAAAAAATTATAAAATATTTTCGAAAATCCGTACGAATAGGGCAAAAATGGAGAAATTTTTTTTCTCACCAAAATAGGCCAACTTTATAACCAAAATTCATGGAAACGGCCTTCCGGACGCAATGGAGAGGTCGGATCTGGTCTAGGACGCCTCCAAATGATGATGCTCCTCAGATCTACCTCTTGACGTCACAATAATGCCTCTTCAAGACGAATCAATGAGACTCCAATAGCTCTGATACCATGTTGGATTTTGCCAAGATCAAGAGGTCAATGAAATGTACAAGATAGAGACATAATATGGGACAAGAATAAACTGTATTCTCATCAATAGAAAAATGATCAACAATCAACTAGATTATCACTGTTGTTACATACAATGTAGATGAGCCTGCATATATAGGCAAGGCTAGGGATATGTATGAGCACACAAATATGACATGTGGCTCAATAAGAAACAAGGGTAGGTAGGAAATAGGTGTGGGTAGGTAGGAGAAATAATATAATATTCCACATGGGGTGGATCACCCACCGAAGGTGGAATTATCACTCCACAATAAGTGGATATGATAGTGTAATAACAAGATCAACACCATAAGAGGTGGAATTTCTCCTACACACACTATCCCAATGTGGCACAAACACCCAAGTGTCTCATATCCAAACTACTATGAAATGCATTATCCTAAGTAAACTTAAGTAAGTGTAATAATATCCATGATGAATAATTATTTACACCAACAAAATTATTGTTTATTTAAATAATTAATTCATCATTTACCTTTATCCTTCACCCTTGATTAAGTTTAACCTTCTCCCCCGAATCCTCCAACTAAATAAACCAATTAAATAACTACTTAATTAATTAATTTAGGCTAGTTAATCTTTATCTTTTTTTTCTCTAATATTTAAATCCACAGTCTTTAATCATTATCCATTAAAATTTATCCTTTGAATCTACCTATATGGATCAAAATCTGAACTTGTAATCATGTGACAAGTGCCCAAACCCATTTTTATGCTCCCACATATGTGAGCATGCCTAACTACCCTACTCCTTTCTCACACATATATGAGCATGCTCATAAAATATTTGTAGCCATCATACCTCTTACACATTTTATAAAGTATCCACCCCACTTATTTCACTTGTCTCTTTCATGAGCCACCCTACTCCTACATATGGTGTGCTCATACATTTGTGAGTACACCTATCTTTTAGATCTATGATACATGTCATTCTCATGCTTCCCCCTTGTGACACTTGTCTCAAGGCTAAGCTTTTAATTCATGTCTTCATCATTTTCATATCCTATCCCTCCATCGAACACCACATCTTAGCAATTAATTTTTCTCATGAAAATTCTATAAATTAGTCTTATCATCCCATTTTATAATCTATACATATCCTAACTACATGTTATCCTGTTTCTAATCATCCACCTTTGTGATATACTTGTATTACCTTTTTCATGGTATATCATCCAAACTATAACATTGTGTTATTGATTTACTAATCAACCTTGCATTCTACCAATCAACATATCACAAAGGGCACATCACATGGAGCTAATTGGTGCAATTCACTTTTGATCAATAAACGGAAAAAGTAAGAAACAAATTAAAAGGTTCTATTATTACATTCAAATATTTGTATCCTTATCCTTGTTTATTTTCATGTCTTCAAATCCCATGAATCTTATTTGAAGAATATCTAAGGACATGCAAGAGTTGAGGACAAGCAAGCATGTAATAGACCTAGGATTCTTCAAAATAGCAAGTTTGATAAATATATAAGTCAAATCAACACCCATGAATCTTATTTAACATGATGAATGAAGGATCTAGAAACCTAAATTAAAACTATAAGAAAAAGTGATAATTGGTTTAGAAAATAACAATGTCATCTGCCAAATTCATTCAAAAATATATCACTTATATATAATGATTATTGCATTAAACATACTCTATTCAAAATAGATTCAAAATATAAAGAAAAAATATGCATACTAAATATTATTAACCTATAATGATAACTATAAGAAAATACTAATGTTAAATAAATATTATTTAATATAATATTTGAACTAATAAAAAATATTACTTATTTTATCTAATTAATATTAATAAATAAATAAAAAAAATTGATAAAAAACATTTTCAAAATTAAAATCTTATTACTTTCTCTACATCACCCAAAATACATTTATATAGTTTCAAGATAAAATTGGATACACTACAATATAAAAGGAGGATTTTCTATCTAATTTCTTGTACATGAAAATACACAAGTGAGATCAGTCTCTGAAAAAGCGTAGATTTGGACTCAGCCAACCACGTGAACTCTGCAATTCCCCCAAAATACAAAACAATTTGTTGTGCTTCAATATCAAACAACTAAATTTTTTACCGTTTTTAGGGGAAGGGTACCAACCGTATACGACTTAACTTCTTATAACTAAGGATCCAGCTTTTGGGTAGTGGTGATGCACGTTGTTGAAATCGTTATGTGCCAAAAGGTCAAAAAGTGGTCATTTCAAAGTGTCTACCCATGCACAAATTCCTTTGCACCAAAAGTAGATAACTCAAAATTTGCAGTAGTAGTGGACAAATTCCCCAGTAGTAGATCACCTTTTTGACATTTTTTTACTATAATTAGCCCATTTTTGTACCACTACTGGGACATTTGTGTAAAATTATCCACTATTGGTACATGTGATATTCATTAATGAACTTTCCATTACCAATTTGTTAGGATCCTTTGCAATCTAGTACTGGGGGTTTAGGTTGACAGAAAGGTGTCCACTATTGGAACTATGTCCACTACTAGTACGCTTCCCCTAGTTAAAACTAATGTTAAATGAAGCAATGACAGGTAAGGACAATCACATAGATCATCTTAGAATTGTCAAGTTGAGAAATTTTCTTACAAAAAAATTGTAGATGATGGTGTAATTGTAATAGAATACACTCCAATCAAACTTTACAACTCACCCTCTTCGTTCAATATGGGTCCACTTGATTACCAACTCACTTGTATGTGGCCAAAGAAAATGAGGCATGGTTGATTAGTCAAACTTTATAGTCCTTGCCTATTTAGAATTATAGATATATTTTTTGCATATTTATAAGTATTAAAGTATAATACACAATAAATTTTAATTTTAATTAATATTTTTTTAAAGTGTATTCAAAATGTTAGATAGATGTCAATATCAAATTTATAAAATTTTCAGACTTCATAATGACATTGTGTTCTCTCTTTTGGATTTGATTATTTATTTTTTTGTTGCCATCACTCATATCATCTAACATTAAATAAAGAAATGACAAGAAGCTACAATCACATATTGTCATAGACTCTCCCAAGTTGGGTATATTTCCTCCAAAAATATTATACATGCAATGTAGTACTCCAATTGAGTTAAATAAAGCAATGACAAGAAGCTACAATCACATATTGTCATAGACTTTCCCAAGTTGGGTATATTTCCTCCAAAAATATTATACATGCAATGTAGTACTCCAATTGAGTTTTACAACTCACTTTCTTCCTTTAATATGGATACACTTGATGACCGTCTAGCACTAGAGCTTGTCATGAAAGAAAACCAGGCATGGTTGACTAGTCAAACTTTGCAGTACTTGCTCATTTAGCATTATGGATGTATTTTTTACATAAATAATTATTAGTATAATACACAATAAATTTTACTTTTAATTAAAAAAAATTCTAGTGTATTTGGAATGTTGGATAGATGTGAATATCAAATTTATAAAATTTTTAGAGTTCATAATGATATAATGATCTCTCTTTTGGATTTGATTATTAATTTTTTTGCTGCCAACATTTTAGATCACTCATATCATCTAACATTAAATAAAGAAATAACAAGAAGGAAAAATCACATATCATCATAGACTTTCCCAAGTTGAACAAATTTCCTCCAAATATATTGTACATGTAATATAATGTACTTCAATTGAGCTTACAAATTACCCTCTTCCTTTAATATGGGTACACTTGATCACTATCTAGCACTAGAGCCTTTGATAAAAGAAAATGAGGCATGGTTGACTAGTCAAACTTTGAAGTACTTGCCTATTTAGCATTATGGGTGTAGTTTTTACATAAATAATTATTAGAGTAGACAATAAATTTTAATTTTAATTAATATATTTTTTATGTGTATTCAAAATGTTGGATAGATGTGAATATCAAATTTATGAAATTCCCAAATTTCATAATGATATCATGGTCTCTCTTTTGGATTTGATCATGTAGTCTTTTGTTGCCAACATTTTGGATTACTCTATGTTCCATATCCTCCAACATTGAATAAAGCAATGACAGGAAGGAACAATCACATATCATCTTAGATATTCCCAAGTTGAGTAAATTTCCTCCAAAAATATTGTACTTCTAATAGAATGTACTACAGTCAAGCTTTACAACTCACACTCTTCCTTAGTATGGATACACATGATGACGAACTAGCACCACAACCTATGATGAAATAAAACGAGGTATGGTTGATTAGTCAAAATTGACAATCCTTGCCTATTTAGCATTATGAATGTATTTTTACATTAATATTTATTGAAGTATAGTACACGATAAATTTTAATTTTAATTAATGGGTATTTGGAATGATGGGTAGACATCAATATCAATTTATGAAATTTTCACAATTCATAATGATATCAAGATTTTTCTTCTAAACTTGATCATTTATATTTGTTGCCAACATTTTGGATCACTCTAGATGATCCATCATCAAAATAGGTAGGAAGAAAAGAGATTTCAAAAATATTTTAAAGTTACATAACATAATGAACAATAATTTTTAATTTTTCAAACACACAGGCTTTATTATGTATTAGCAATATTTTAGATATAAGTACATAATATTAAATATACAAATGGATTCTTATAAATTTAAGATTTTAATATGTACATAACAATTGGATTAAGTCTTTTAAAAAGACTCTCCTACTTTATTTTTTATATACAAGCATGTAATTTGGTTTTCAATAGTGAAGATAATAAGAATAGCATGGCTCTATTTTATTATGTACATTTATATTTTATTCCAATTCACCTTATCACACTTCTAAAATTTCTAAAGAAATTAATTCAAATGTCTTTCACATGGCAAACCTCCTATGATACTTTATATAATTTCATACTCTATTGAGAACACATTTTTGCACTTAAAAATGTAAAACAGTTTAATGGTTGACCATGTCATACTTTCTTGCTTAGTCTATTAATTATACTTAAAGAAAGACAAACCCCAAAGCACTAATTGATTGGTGGTGTGTGACCATCTCACAATGCACCGATTTTCTTTGTTCTTTTAGCAAGAAAATGGTAGGGCAATGGAAACATAAGGAAAACTATCTCCAATGGAAACTTGCTCATACTGGAAAAATTCTCAATGCTGACCCTAGTAATATTTTAAGCTTAAAACTTCTATTATTGTTGTTGAAACCCAACTATGAAAATTGACAACTACAAGGGTTAGGGGGCTAAATCTAGAGCTAGAGCTAGACTGCATTGGATAAAAAAAGGAAATAAGGGTACCAACTATTTTTTTAATTACCTCAATTATAAAGACAAAAAAAATTGATTGGTGCTATAAGAGATGAATCAGGTTCTCTTCTTATCAATCCAATTAAAATATGCAATACATTAAAACAATTTTATGAATATCTCTTCTCAGACGATCATTGGTAGGAAATTCAAAATTCTCTTGAGGATCTTGTCCAGGCTTATATTCCTACTCAAATAGATTTTGACTATAGTTGACATCTAGATAGAATTCTCTCTTTGGATGAGCGAGAAGTAGCCCTCTTCTTTATGACCCCTTATAAAAGCCCAAACAGTGATGGGCTCCTTATGGAATTTTACTAGGCAATGTGGCACAACATTAAATATGACTTTTATTGTTTGTCTAAAAGCCTTTGAAAAGGGATCTTTAGGTCCAATCATTAATGGGGGCATAATCAAACTTCTTCCTAAAGGAAAAAAGGAAGATCAGATTTTTTGTTGGCATCTTATCACACTTCTTAATTATTGCAAAAGCTTTAGCTAATAGGTTTTGCTGGAACTCCCAAAAATATGGTATTTTTGGGTATAATTGCTATGTCCTTAAGCTTTCATAATTTTCCCACTACTATCCATATAAATGGTTAAACTAAAAAAAAATAGAACTCATGTGTGTGCATAACCAAATTCCCTTATGTGTCATAATTCAATGTGTTTTCTAGCCTAAATTCCAAAACTCAACACCAAATTGCTTGACAATTAATCATGTGTAAAAGTCGTCAAGAATCCTTAAAAGGAATTATGATTTGATACATTTCAAAATACTTTAGTTAGCTTCCCCCATTCATATTTCCTATTGTACTTCTTAATTATTCTTATTTACCTTGCTCGCCATGTCCTATAGGCCCTAACATTGCTTTATTACTAACTATCACAATCCTGCAAGACCCTTCCTGTTGGTATTATTGGCATTAAGTTGTCATTGATGTTCACTGGTTTAGCATGGTCACCGGTGAGTAGGAAGTGGTGACCAGTATAGGAGAAGTATGACATGATGATGTCAATCCATATGTGTGTAAGAAGATAGAAGGAAGATTACTGGTACACATGAAATATGCCATCTACCGATAAAGTAGGACCACCAACAAAACAAAGCAAGCAAGCAAGAGAAGAACTGAATGATGCAAATCGGTATACTCAAAGAAGGTTAATGCTATCGGTAAATGGACTAACTACTAGGACCAACATGTTTGATGGAAGGCCAACAAAGAAGAGGTTTGTAGGTATGAAGGCCCACTGATGGAGTTAGGTTATACCCGTAAGGTAAGTTGAACTGATAGTCAATCTTGGTCAACAAAGAATGTCAAACTGACATGCAAACCAAGCAAAGGTGGATGCTGACAAAGATGACAGCTGGTAGCCAGGTGGTGATAATGCATAGGTCGGTGAAGTGTGCATCGATGTAACCATCAACAAGAAGGTTGATTTTTATGAAGAACCCGTAAGTCATGGGAGGATGCCAGAAGATTGCAGCTCAAGGAAGACAAGATGACAAGCAAGTGAACTTATCTTGCAAGAAGATCTGATCTTCGTATCCATTTACTGAAGGAAACAGATGATCCATTAATGGCGTGTGACATAGAAACGTAGAAAGGTATGGTGCAAACCTCTAGATTTAGAAAACACACATTGTAATGCGAGGTGTTGGGGTGCTGATCGATAACATGCAGATCATCTCTCTGGAAAAGCATATCGGATCAAATCCAGTACAGATCGAGTTGGTGAAGGCAAAACCAAACACAACACTCTTTGAATGTTGTTTTGGCAAGAACCTTAGAAGATAAATATGTGAGCTTAAGACTGAAATCAGTTGCTGCTTTTATGTGAAGAGATAGAGTGAAGAGAGCCTGAGAAAGAAGAAAGATAATATTCCTTAGAGTTTGTTCTGAGAAAGTTGCAAAGTGAGTTACCAAGCAAACCCGTGAGAGGGTCTAACTAGTAGAGATAGAGTAATCGGTAAACTGTTGCAGGTCTAACAGTTAAGCTAACTGATGAGGTGTGCTTGATAAAGAAGGCATCCGAGAGTGATATAGTGTGGTGTGAGGCCGAGGGAGATAGAAAAGAGTCTAAGAGTAATCAGTGAGTGATCTGAGAGAGTAACCTGATAACCGGCAGTGTGAGAACTAGTGAAAAAGAGGAGTTTGTTAACTGACAAAAATCTATTGATCAGGTGTTGCAGAACTCATTTGCAAGCAGGTGCTATAACTGTATCAAAATTGTATTTCATTATACATCATTGAAGTGGAGTTTGGTGCAGGGGTTGATGCTCCTTGGGTTGGTGCCCTAAATTAGTAGGGGTTGGTGATCCTTGGGTTGGTGCCCTAAATACTTATAATCCATTGTTTCATTGTGAGGCTGGACTGGAGTAGTAGACTCGAGCAACATTTCTCACCGAGGTTTTTCCCATATTGGGTTTTCCTCATACATCTGGTGTTGTGGGTTGCATTTGTGTGCTTGCCTTTTTTTGATATCCACATTTGTCTTATCGATTTGAATGTTTAGTGCTTAGGGTGATAACCGGTATTCCAAGGTTATTTAAAAAGAAAAATAATTTAGGAACCATTGATTCACCCCCCTCTCAGTGGTACATTGTGTTGGAATTATGTGAACCGACATGAGCATTATGTGAACCGGCATGAGCCTTGTGTAAACTGGCATGAAGACATAATGATATTGTATGTTGTCATTGATGTCAATATGAGACATAGTGTGAACCGACACATGAGATAAGTGAAGAAAGAGGTACCGACAGATGTGTGAACCGGTATATGCCAAAGTGAAGCGACACATTTGTTCAAAGTGAACTGACATGTAGTTATGGGAACCGGCACATGGAAGCACTGTATGATTACCGGTTGGTAAAGCAGCTTCCACTTCGGGGTTTCCGGTTGGAGTATCTCAAGTCTATGTGACTCAATCGGTGCTCTTTGTGTGATGAGTTAACAGTATGATGAAGGACGGATTGTGTTGCCACGTAAGCTTTGTGCACGTGAAGGATCTTGCATAAAGAAGACTATCCCTATCTACCTCGGGAATGTGCGAAGTCTGTCAAATGGTGATAATGCGTGATGGGTTATCAGCCGCCATGAAAACAATGGATAATGAACGATGGAGAATGTCTTGAGATCGACTCAAGACTGGTGCATTTAATGCAGTATGTTTCAATGGTCAAGATCGAACCGTTTGAATTGCCCAACCTAACAAGTTTAGGGTTTAAGGTTTTTGCTACCGACCTGTATGTTCCCTATAAGGTCGATGTTAGGTTTCTGTCTAAAGTTGCTAGCAAAAGTTGTGAGTGTGTATCCAACAAAAGTGATACAAGATTCTTGCCAGACCATAGGAGAGAAGAGATACCTGCAAAGTGTATCTGCAGAAGGAAAAGAGGAGCCTAAATGGATCTGTACTGGTATTAAGTGCTGTTAACAGATCATTGTAATACCTGTTGATCTCTAACCACTTCAACAGTTGTAAAATCCCCTAACAGGGTAGCCTTAACTGGCTTGATTCAAAATCCCTTAAATCAGGTGGTCTTAACCGGCTTGCTGTAAATCCCTTAATCGGGTAACTCGAAGCTAATGAGTTCTGAGAAGCTAGAAAAGCTTAGGAGATCCTTTCAGCTATTGAGTTCTTAAAATCCTCTAACAAGGTGACCCTACCGAGTTTAACCCTTAACCGGGTATCCCTCAACCGGGTGATCCCTAACAAGATCGGTTCCTACCAGAACCTATTGTAATGTTCTTAACCGGACAAGGCTCCTAATAGAGCGGACTTCTAAAGAGTTCAAAAAGCAGCTTATGGGTATTCATCCCCACCGTGGTTTTTCCCAGTTTGGTTTCCATGTGAAAAATATGTGTGTCATGTGAAATGCTTTTTGATGCTTTGTTTTATCTATTATGCACATGAAAGTTTCTATGTTTTATGCCTGTCTATAAAACATATTGAACTCATTGTTGTGAAGATTTGATGGTAAAGTCTACTAGTTCATGCATGTGAATATTATGATAATGTGGTATTGAGCTAAGAGAAAAGCTTAGTGAGTGACCGGTTCATGACTGATTGAGCTAGATTGGATGCTACCGGTTGCACTCTGTCTTACCGGTATCTCTGTTTATTAGTCATTGTGAGTGTTTGCTGTCGAACCGGTTTTGAACTGTATTTGTGTCTGTATTTGGTACTAGTGGTTCATCATTGAGCTATCAATTGGTATCAGAGCAACCCAGGTCCTCTGTGTTGTAAGCTTAACCGCTTGAGGAAAAGATCCTAGCCAAATGATGAAGAGGGAAGGTCCAAAGTTCAATAGGGAAAACTTTGGTATATGGAAAGATAGGATGAAGATATTCATCAAAAGCATGGGTGTTCAACACTAGAGTTATGTTGAAAATGTATATGTTGTTCCTACCGGTACTCTCACCGATGACCAAAAGAGAGAGATACAAGAAAATGGGCAAGTCATGGAAGCCCTCATCAGTAGTCTATCTGACATTGAGTTTATTGATGTTCAGGACAAGGTAAATCCCAAAGAAGTATGGGATGCTCTTGAAAATATCTATGGTGGTGATGAGCATGTAAAATAGGGCAAGGAAGAGAGCTTGAGAGGAAAGTTTGAAGACATGAGGATGGTTGAAGGAGAGACCATTCAACAGTATGGAATAAGAATCAAAACAGTTGTTGGAGAAATAAAGAGTGCAAGTGGAAAAATAGAAGATTCCACTGTGGTAAGTAAAGTCCTAAGATCCTTGTTGCTGGTCTATGCAATAAGGGTTGCTGCTATCCAAGAGATGAGATCAATAGACAAGTCTAAGGCATCCTTGGACTCCATCATAGCCAAGTTGATAGCCTATGAGACGAATAGCTTTGATGGTAGTGTTCAAAAGTCAGAATCAGCTTTTAAAGCTTCTGCTATACCATCCAAAAAAGGAAAAGAGGCTAGCACTAGTGGGGAACCTAGTCAGAACAAAGAAATGAAGGATGAAGAGTTTCTAATGGAATTTGAAGCTCTTCTAGCCAGGAGATTCCCAAAAGGAACTGGTAAATACAAAGGTAAGCTACCTTTGAAATGTTTCTCCTACAACCAGATAGGACATATTGCTATGAACTCTCCTAATAGTGACAACAAGGACAAACCAGAAAGGTTCAAGAAATTCAAAGGAGGAAATCAGAGAAATTGTTTTGTGGCAGTGGATGAAGGTGTCACAGATGAGGAATCAGAAGATGAAGAAAATGAAGACATTGTGTTCGTTGCTGTAAAGGAAGATGTAACAGACAAGAAGGCTCTTGTCTCCCGGTTTGATGATTCAAATGAGTGGATCATTGACAGTGGCTGCTCTCACCATATGACTGGTGACCGGAGCAAGTTTCTATAATGAGAAGAGTATGATGGTGGTGTGGTTCGCTTTAGCAATGATGCACCATGCATGGTCAAAGGTAGAGGGTCCATCTCCTGGAATGGAAAGAGTAGTGCTGACAATGTGTATTGGGTTGATGGTCTCAGACACAACATTTTAAGTGTTGCCCAGTTAAATGATAGTGGACTCACTCTGCAATTCAAGAATGGAGTATGCAGAATCAAAGGTAAAGATGGTAATTTGGTAGCCACCGGCATGTAGACTAAAGGTAACCTATTTCATCTAAATGCTAATATAAGTACATGTCTTATGGCTAAGCTTGATGATAGCTGGATATGGCATAGTATATTCTGCCATGTGAACTTTGACAACATTGTGAAGGCTAGTAAGATCAAGGCAGTTAGAGGGTTGCCGGTGCTAAGAAAACCAGATAATACCTTGTGTAGAGAATCTCAATTGGGAAAAATGTCTTCCTCAACTTTTAAATGTAAATCTTTCACTGCTGACAACTTGCTTGATCTTGTGCATACTAATTTATGTGGTCCTATGAAAACTAGAAGTGTGCAGGGTGATAGGTACTTCATGATTCTCACTGATGACTGCTCAAGAATGATGTGGGTCACATTCTTGAAGGACAAGTCTAAAGCTTTTGGGAAATTCAAAGCTTTCAGAGCATTAGTGGAAAAGGAAAGCGGTAAAAGGATCAAGTGTCTCAGAATTGATCAAGGAGGGGAATTCACTTCCAGTGAACTCAACAAGTACTATGAAGAATTTGGCATCAAGAGACAGTTGTCTGCCCCCCGAAATCCAAAGCAGAATGGCCTAGCAGAGAGGAATAACCGGACTGTGGTTGAAGCAGCTAGAACTATGTTGATCCAAGGAAAGGTTGCTCACACCTTTTGGAGAGAAGCGGTGAGCACTGCAGTTTACACTATGAACAGGGTACTCATAAAAAAGGGCAAGGACAAAACTCCTTATGAGTATTGGACTGGTAAGATCCCTGTGGTAGGAAATGTTACATCAAGAGGAGTTAACATCAAGGCAAATTTGAGGCTAAATATGATGAAGGAATATTTCTAGGATATTCCACCAAGAGTAAAGCTTTCAAGTGCTACAACAATAGGACTCAGAGAATTATGGAAAGCATCAATGTAAGAGTTGACGAATCCTTTGAGAAGACTGAGAAAATCGACAGTGAGCAAGTTGTAAATGAACCGGTTGTCAGTCAACCGAGCACCAGTAACAGTGTTCCTGAACCGGTGAATGTTGATACTGATGAAGATAAGGATGAAGAAGAAAAGCAAGAAGAACCAATTAAGACCATTCCTCAGTATGTTAAGTTGAATCATGATCCCAAGCAGATCATAGGTGATAAGGATGTAGGAATTCTTACCAAAAGAAAGATCAGAGAAAACTTATGTATGATCTCTGAATTTGAGCCTAAATCATTCAAAGAGGCTCATAATGATGAAGACTAGATCAAGGCAATGGGAGAAGAACTTGACCAGATAAAGAAAAATGGTACATGGTCCTTGGTACCCAGACCAGAGCATAAAAATGTCATTGGCACCAAATGGGTGTTCAGAAATAAATTGAATGAGGATGGCACAGTGATTAGGAAAAAATCTAGACTGGTATGCAAAGGATATGCTCAAGAAGAAGGTGAAGACTATGGGGAAACCTTTGCTCCTGTAGCCAGATTGGAAGGAGTTTGTATGCTTCTTGCATATGCAGCTTTTAAGAGATTCAAGGTATATCAAAAGGATGTAAAATTTGCATTCCTAAATGGTGTAGTTGAAGAGGAGGTATATATTGAGCAACCAGATGGGTTTACCCTATCTGAAGACAGTGACATGGTATGTAGGCTACACAAAGCATTATATGGTCTAAAGCAAGCACCCAGGGCATGGTATGAGTGCCTACATTCCCATCTTGTGAAGATTGGATTTGAGAGAACAAGTGAAGATAACAATATCTACTTGAAGTCTGAAGAAGATCAGATCCTGATCTGTGAAGTTTTTGTTGATGACATCATCTTTGGTGGAGATGAAAAGATGAGTCATGAGTTTGCTGATGAGATGAAGAAAGAGTTTGAAATGTCACTCATAGTGGAGATTAAGTTCTTCATTGGACTACAGATCCAGCAGATGAAGGATGAAATCTTCATCACTCAGTCCAAATATGTCAAAGAGGTGTTGAAGACTTTTGGCATGGAAGATAGCAAACCGGTTGGTACACCGATGGTGACCGGTTGCAAATTGACAAAGGAAGATGATTCCGCACTGGTTGATGAGAAGGAATACCGATCAATGATTGGTAAGTTGCATTATGTAGTGCATAGCAGACCGGATATTGCACATGCAGTTGGCATCACTGCAAGGTTCCAGAAGAGTCCAAGAGAATCTCACTTGAGTGCAGTCAAGTGGATTCTTAGGTATTTGAAGGGAACAATTGACTATGGATTGTGGTACCCATACAACAATAATTTCAATCTGAAAGTATTCATAGATGTTGATTGGGCCAGTAATGTGGATGACCGAAAGAGCACAACATGTGGTGCATTCTTTCTCAGTGGTAGATTGGTCTCATGGATGAGTAAAAAGAAGAGTTGCATCTCTCAGTCTATAGCAGAAGCGGAGTATGTTGCAGCTTTCATGAACTGCACTCAGACAATCTGGTTGAAGCATGTACTGGAAGGCTTCAAGATCCCTATATCTAAATTGGTAAGTATATTCTGTGATAACACAAGTGCTATCAATATATCAAAGAATCCAGTTTTACATTCTGAGCTTAAGTATCATTTCTTGAGGGAAAAAGTTCAGAATAAAGAGATTGCACTGGAGCATGTATCCAGTAAGGAGCAGTTAGCAGACATATTCACCAAGCCTCTCCCAAAGACAACATTTGTGTATTTGAGAGGTGAATTAGGGGTATTGCCCCTTCAGGAGGTGAACTAAAAGTGGTTTTTCTACATCAGTCAGGTACTGGATAGACAAATCTTAGGTTGATTGGTGTTTTTAAGGTTGCTACTCCTCAGGGGAGTAGCATGAGGAAATAGTGATGATTGTACCTCCACTATTGGCATTATTGTCAAAGGGGGAGAAGAAGTGAAGCGAAAAGATATCTGTAGCAAATGGGGAGAAGATGTGAAGCAGAGAAGATATCTTTTGTATATTTCCATCAATGCCAAAGGGGGAGATTGTTGGCATTATGTGAACCGGCATGAGCATTATGTGAACCGGCATGAGCCTTGTGTAAACTGGCATGAAGACATAATGATATTGTATGTTGTCATTGATGTCAATATGAGACATAGTGTGAACCGGCACATGAGATAAGTGAAGAAAGAGGTACCAGCATATCTGTGAACCGGTATATGCCAAAGTGAAGCGGCACATTTGTTCAAAGTGAACCGGCATGCAGTTATGGGAACCAACACATGGAAGCACTGTATGATTACTGGTTGGTAAGGCAACTTCCACTTTGGGGTTTTTGGTTGGAGTATCTCAAGTCTATGTGACTCAATCGGTGCTCTTTGTGTGATGAGTTAACAGTATGATGAAGGACAGATTGTGTTGCCACGTAAGCTCTGTGCGCGTGAAGGATCTTGCATAAAGAAGACTATCCCTATCTACCTTGGGAATGTGCGAAGTCTGTCAAATGGTGATAACGTGTGATGGGTTATCAGCCACCATGAAAACGGTGGATAATGGATGATGGAGAATGTCTTGAGATCGACTCAAGAATGGTGCATTTAATGTAGTATGTTTCAATGGTTAGGATCGAACCGTTTGAATTGCCCAACCTAACAAGTTTAGGGTTTAAGGTTTTTGCTACCGACCTGTATGTTCCCTATAAGGTCGATGTTAGGTTTCTATCTGAAGTTGCTGGCAAAAGTTGTGAGTGTGTATCCAATGAAAGTGATACAAGATTCTTGCCAGACCATAGGAGAGAATAGATACCTGCAAAGTATATGTGCAGAAGGAAAAGAGGAGCCTAAACAGATTTGTACTGGTATTAAGTGCTGTTAACAGATCATTGTAATACCTATTGATCTCTAACCACTTCAACAGTTGTAAAATCCCCTAACAGGGTAGGCTTAACCGGCTTGATTCAAAATCCCTTAAATCGAGTGGTCTTAACCGGCTTGCTGTAAATCCCTTAATCGGGTAACTCAAAGCTAATGAGTTCTGAGAAGCTAGAAAAGCTTAGGAGATCCTTTCAGCTATTGAGTTCTTAAAATCCTCTAGAAAGGTGACCCTATCGGGTTTAACCCTTAACCGGGTATCCCTCAACCAGGTGATCCCTAACAGGATCGGTTCCTACCAGAACCTATTGTAATGTTCTTAACCAGACAAGGCTCCTAACAGAGCGGACTTCTAAAGAGTTCAAAAAGCAACTTGTGGGTATTCATCCCCACCGTGGTTTTTCCCAGTTTGGTTTCCACATGAAAAATATGTGTGTCATGTGAAATGCTTTTTGATGCTTTGTTTTATCTATTATGCACATGAAAGTTTCTATGTTTTATGCCTGTCTATAAAACATATTGAACTCACTGTTGTGAAGATTTGATGGTAAAGTCTTCTAGTTCATGCATGTGAATATTATGATAATGTGGTATTGAGCTAAGAGAAAAGCTTAGTGAGTGACCGGTTCATGACTGATTGAGCTATATTGGATGCTACCAATTGCACTCTGTCTTACCGGTATCTCTATTTATCAGTCATTGTGAATGTTTGCTATCAAACCGGTTTTGAACTATATTTGTGTCTGTACTGATTCACCCCCACCCCCTCTCAGTACTGGTTTGGTACTAGTGGTTCATCATTGAGCTATCACATTGTGTTCAAAACTTCCCTCATCACATTAAGTGGTATGCGATATAGCGACAAAGTGAAGAAAGTTTATAAGGTTATCGCTATATCATAGAAGTGGCGTAGTGTTAAAATAAGCATGTTGTGATACAACAACAAAAGGTTAAAAGGCAAGGCTATCACAATATCACAAAGGAAGTTTAACACTAAGATAGGGATGTTGTGATATAGCGATAACTGGGGATAAAAGTTATCTCCAAAGTGCAGGATGCTAGTGGTTATGAAGATGTCCTATTATGATATAGAGACAAAGGTAAACTCATGTGTCGCTATATCGCAGAAAGAAATAACATAATGAAAATGAAGGTTGTGATAATGCAATCACCGTTATCGCAACCCCACAATTGTAAGTAAGATTGTCGAGGGTGAGCTTGCGATATGGCGATAAGTAAAGAAATGAGCTAGTTTGAGGTGATGTCAACATGTCATAATTCCATTCTTAGAAAGGGTAGCAGAGCTATTAAATTCATTACAGTGGCATGAATGAATTAAATGAGAAATGACTCTCGTAGCCTACAATTAAAGATTGAACTCTTGCTTGTGAAATTCATTTGAAACTTGGAGATTGAACATTGTGAGTTTTGCAACAAAGGAAAAGGGGCTCAAAACCATCAGCGAATCCAAAAGTACTCTATCATTTCTGAAGCTTCTTAAGTAAATAATTTTACAAGTTTAGTTGAATTTGGAATAGAATATAGAAGTAAAATTCCTAAGAAGGGTGAAGGGTCTAAAATAGGTGAGGGTTCAAAAAAGGGTGAGGGTTCAGAGAAGAGGATTCATTCATCTAATGTTGTTGATAAAAAGAGGCCCCTTCAAAAATCCTTATTAGATGCATTACCTGGGTTGGAAGACACTAGAGAAAAATGTTTTTAAGGATAGGATGGAGGGTTGCAGAGATGCCTTGATTCTCATGGCTGGTAGGGATCTATTTTGGTATTTTAATAAAATAAGAGATGGGAAAATCTCAGTGTCAAACCCCTAGACCCTAGACATGGTTAAAGTGATTGTGCCAAATGTTTTCATTGATATGGAATTAATTCATGTATTGGCTAAAAACAATCACCATGTGACTCAGACTGTAAGAATGCCTATTTGGAATCCATTGTTAGTAGTCACAAAGTCCTCCATTGTTGATTGTTTCATGCTAAACAAATAGGCCTTGACTAGAATTGATTTGGATCAATTTGAGATAGATTATACTAGGTTACAAAGGACTTTTAGGAGAGATGTGCTCCCATTCTACTAGAAGAGGGGCATAAATAATCACCCTGTGGTGATTACAAGCAGTGAACCTTTCCGAGTTGATTATTTTGTTGTTTATTTCTCAAGAACATACTTTTCTTTATTTCAAATACTAGGAGAAGATGCTAGGGAAAAATACCAATTTCCTTGATGTATATGGCAACGAAGATCCAGAACTCTGAGCTAAGTCTTCAATTTGACTTTTTCCTGGAGTTGGAGAAGAAACATAACTTGTGACTTGGAAAGAGAAGAAAGGGTGTGACTTTTGTCACTACTCTTTGTTATGTTTTTTTATTATGTACTGAAACAAACAAAACTTGGGTCATCATTTGAAGTTGGAAATGGTAGATAACAATGGAAACAAAGTGCCTACACAATTATGATGTTATATATGGGACAAGAGATGTAGAGACAACAACTACATAGTTTTCCATGATGCATTTGTTGTTGTGGTCTTTCATTCCCTAAATCACCAAGTTGAAAGGTTGTCATTGCAGATGAGAAAAGTAATAAGGTTGTTGGCCATGGATGTTGAGAAAGGACACACAACTTTAATGATTGGTTCTATTTTGGGGAATACACTCTTATAAGAATATATGGATGTCCTCAGGCTCCTCATTAGCTACATGTATTTGTGCTAGACAAAATTGCATTCTTAGAGTTTATGTGGAAAATGTTGTGGTTGGAGAAGGAGGTTATGGAGAAAAGAAAGAAGAGGGCGTTCCTAGCCATGTAACCAAATGCACAAGGTTCTCCATTGAATCAAATATTCTTGAGAAGATACAATGATACATAAAAACAAACTATTCTTTGAAATCTGGTCAAGAGAGAATGTGTGAACCAGAAGGTCACATTAATAATATCAGTAGAGCTATAACACACAAAGTGTTGATATATGAAGACTTGATCAGAAAATGTGTCACATTTTATGAAATTGTTCAAAGAATAAAGAAATGGAATATATTGACTCAACTGGAAGAAGATAAGAGGAAGAGGGATCCAAGTTTTCCTTGAATTTTTGAAGAGGAGACTGATATATTCAAGAAAATTTATTTGTATATAAATAACTTTGAACATTTATACGGAAAATCATTAGGTAGTGGATCTCCACCAAAAAAGGCCAAATTGTCATTAAAGAAACCCCAAGGGGTTGTAATTCATGATGTACCATATGATGAATTAGTGCAAGAAGCCTCACCAAGCCCACCCCCATCAAAGAAACAAAAGAATAGTGACCTCGTGCCATTGGTATCATATGATGAAACAAAAGGAGGAGATGACATTAATGAAGCCATTAGTGCACTGAGAGATTTGAAGGATGATGAGGTGGAGCAACCAAAAATGTCCCTATTGAGATATGAAGAGGAAGTACATGACTATGAAGCTCAGGTTGAAGAAGATATAGAGATGGTAAACCATGTTGATGAAAGGGTGGCAATTTCATTGAGATTTATAGAGGATGATGAATTCATCACCACTCTCAAATTCAAGGAGTTTTGGATGAAAATGAAGATGAAGGAATTTGAGGAGAGTAAACAAATGAACTTAATGGGTGTGCATGAATCAAAGCACGATGAGGTGACAGTACAAACTTTCAAAGAAATAAGGTTTGATGAGATAAACATTACCCCAGCTAAGGAAAGAGAAATGGTCATGAAAAGTAATAGGTTAATTTTTCCTAGAATGACATTAGAGATAATGTTTCTGCTAGAGCAAGTCAGACATGAGGAAGATCCAATGCTACTGGCAAAGTTTGATTCTAAAGAAGGGGTAAGCTGCACTAGATACAATCCCAAAATAAAAATTCTGGCGACTTTCAAGAGTACTAATAAGCCCAAATTGGTAGATATGGTTAAAGTAAATAAAGATACAACCATCTTGAAAAACTTGAAAGATACCTTCCCATTGGAGGCAACCACTATGACCATGCATTCTACAATTTTCACTAGAAAAAAGGTAAAGTGCTGAAAAATGAAGGTAAAATTAAGAAAAAAAGTGAGATATAGATGTGATATTTTTGCATGCACTTGGATTGGAGTAGTATATGCAAAATCGGGTTTGATACTTGAAAAAGATCCAAAAATGTTGAGACCAGTGTGCCTGTCACCCTGGTGGTCCTAATTTTTCGCATGCCAAAGAGGGTTGATTCGTCTCTGCAAATGATGCTTATTTTGAAGAGTACAACTAAGTACTTGTTCCCTACATAGAGAAAGAAAGGGAAATATGTTGAGAATACGGGCTTGCCTTAGGTCAAACCCTATTTTGGAATTAACCATGAAATTGAGATAAAGGTAATTTAAATTGTTGTAATGAACGGTTTTGATTTTGAGGGAGATGCTGAATAATGATAGAAAATCAAGTGATATACCTCCTTGTGAAGTTTTGTTTATCTCCACATGAAATTAGGGCTTGATGAAGTCTTCAACAAAATAGAATGAAAGATGTCTACTTCAATGTTTAATTCTTGACTTCATTGTTGCTCCAAGGCTTGAAAGAAGACTAATTAATGCTTAATTACTCTTGAATGCTTTATCTCATATGTGTATGTAATGTATACTTGATTGATGTGATAGATGGATATAGATGCCAAATGAGAGGGGAAATCCTCCTTTTATACTTGCCTGGTAGATAAATTGCTAATTTCTCGACATGAGCCAACATAGAGAGAGAAATCTTGCCCAAATTTGAAATATGGCAAATAGTTTTAAAGAGGCCTAAATTAGGGGAGACCAGGGCATGGCGCTCTGGTCCTACCCCTTTGTAGGGATAGGATAAGCTGCAAAATGCATGAGAAAAGTAAAAAATAATACCATTCTTAATGTGCATGAACATAATCAGGTCCCCAATCAGCCCAAGGGGCACCAACGCTAAGGTAGGGACCCAATGCCGTCAAAATTGTACAAGGGTGCAATTTTAAGATGCTACATTTAGCCCCCACTTTAGCGGGAGTATGAAGTCAATAATACTCTTGGTAAAGTACAAAGGATTCACACTGAAAAAATTTCACCAAGTCATCGAGGAGGGAAGATACACCAAGCCCCCAATGGATTTAGGATCTCGCAACTTCGATAACAAGATAAAAGGGACATCATGAAAAAGAGAAAAAGAGAACCATGACTACAACTAGTAAGGTTCTCTTACTATGAGTTATGAAAAGAAAAATACAAAAATTAGAAAGCAAAGGACTAAGTTTCCTAAGTAACTTAAGTATCAAGATGTGCAAGAGAGAGAATCATTGATTGGAGTGTATGCCCCAATGTTAAAGAGATTGCGTATGCCTTATTAGGAGCAATTTATTTAAGGTAGGATACACCCAAAAAGACAAGCACATTATCACAATAATATGCCCCCAAGAGAGGACAAATCAAAAGATAATAATTACAAAACACAAAGCACAAGGTGGTTTTGCTTCACTCTCGGGTCAGTACGTTGTTATGATAAATAATGTGTGTAGATATATATGTATATATATAGGTATGTATGCATGTATATGCATATACATACATACATATATATATATATATATATACATATATACATACATACATACATACATACATATATAAATATACATACATACATACATACATACATACATACACACACACACACATATATATATGTATGTATATATACATACATACATACATATATGTATACATATATATGTACATATGTACATATAAATGTACAAATATATATATATATATATATATATATATATATACACACACACACACAAATATATATATAAACATACACACACACACATACTGTAAAGTGGAAAATTGGATCCTAGGGACTCCCCACCTAGGAGAGAGAAAGGAAGTCACTAGGATGATTTTCACTTGGGAGAAAGTGTACATTCAAAAGAAAGGTTTGATATGAATTCCAAATCCAAATCCAAGGGGAACAAGGATATGAATTCCAAGTGGATTGCAAGGGTTGGAAAGTGATTTTCCCTCTTTTGTAAATAAATATGTTGACTTGTTGACTATACAAAAAAGGGAGATAAAATGGATGAAATGAGGAGCTACTGGTTTGGGATTGCGATATAATTTCAGATTTGAGATATTCAGACTAGTACGGATCTGTCCTGTGAATTCGGAGAAAAGCTGTCGGGACAGTGTTGAAAGTGCACAAGGTCTTCCAAAAAATCCGCACGCCGAAAAGGTTTTTTCCATTTCTACAAATGGAGTCCAAACCTGCAATTATAGTTGTGCAACTTCATCCTACACACATAAAAGAAGGGAAAAGGGTTGTGGATAGGGGTTTGCCTCAGTCAAACCCCAGTTGAGGAATCAACCTTGAAAGAAAGTAACTGAAAATGCTTAAATGTAAATAATGGAAATGTATACCTAGTAGATTTGCAATTGATGATGATGATTGCTTTGCTTCTTGAATGTAATGAAAAATGTTATATGAAATAGCACGTGACACGAAAAAACCTTAACACACACGCATGCTTGCAACTAAATATTGTAATGTTGCTCCAATGGAAGAATGAAGAAGATGCTTGAAGACTTGAATGCTTGATGAAGACCTTTCGCTTATATCTCATCTATCGTGAATGCTTGTGTATCATCTCTATATCAAATGAGGGAATTGAATCTCCTTTTATACATGCCTACGAGAAATAATTTTCATCAAACAAAGGCCGACAAAGAGAAATTGAAATCCTCGAAGAGAAAATTAAATAAAAGGAGCCGGATGGACCCATCTTAGGGCCACCCTAACAGGGAGGGACAAGGACACCATGCCCCTATCCTACCCTATCTTGGGGCCCAAATAGGGTATTAAGGTAGCATAAGGAATGAAACAAGGGGAGACCTAGGATGAAAATTTAGAGAGGGATCTCAGTCAAATGGAGAGATGCAGTTGCATAGGTGAGGTCTCAAGATGTGGTTGAAATTGCGGGGGTCGCAATTTTAGGACGCTACATTTAGGCCCCACTTTAGCAGGAGTGTGGCTTATGCAAATATTGTCAATAAAGTAGAAGAAAGAGAGGGATGAAGATGAGTGATATAGACCAATACCACAAGGAGTATAATACATCACCAATCTTAAGGAACAAAAATCCCCCAATCTTAGGATCTTAACTTGCTCAAACATATGCAAGACCACACAAAAATAACTAGACAAACAAAACAAGACAAGGCACAAAAGACACATGACAAAGACAAGACACACAAGACCACACACCAACTAGTTGAATAGACCTCAACAAAAATGTCTCAAACAAATAATTGAAACACAAAGACCAATGCCATCACATAAACACCAATAATCACATGAAAGAGCAAAGATGACATCATCCATGAACCATCAATAGTAAAACTATGGGTTCATGAGAGGAAGGAGAGAAAGGACATGAATACACACTTTGGTGATCCATGAGAAGAAAGGTGAACAAGAGGAAACCATGGACATCTTGCCCCTGTAATTAGGTGATCCATGGAGAAAAAGGATATGGAAAATGAGCCCCTAGAGTCTGTCTAGGTGATCCATGTAAGGGAGGAAGGTGAGAACATCGTTAGTTCTACTCAACCTCGTGTGAATGTGTGCAAGTAAGGTTTTAAGAACCTTATAGGAGTCTATGCTCAAGTATGTTACAACCTATATAAGATGTATAGTATAAATTTCAAGAAAAGGCATGACATCTCGCTCTAAGAGACCCTGCTCTGGTTCCGAGAATAATCACCCTGCATAAAAGAAAAAGTGGTGACATCTCGCTCTAAGAGACTGCCCTCTGGTTCTAAGAATATCCCATTGTATAAGGAAAAATTGGTGACATATTTCTTTAACAGACTGCCCTATGGTTCCAAGAATATCACACTCTACAATAGACAAGAAGTGGCAACATCTCTCTCTAAGAGGCCACCCTCTGGTTTTGAGAATGACCCACTATACAAGGGAAAATTGATGACATCTCACTCTAAGAGGCTGCCCTCTGGTTCTGAGAATGACCCACTATATAAGAATTAAGTGGCGACATCTCGCTCTAAGAGGCTGCCCTCTAGTTCCAAGAATGAACCATTGCATAAGAGATACAATGTGCAAGACAAATATAGTTCAAATGATCAGTGTGGGTACCCCGTCTTAAGATGTAAACATATTTTTATGTTGATATCTTAAGGAAAGCAGAATGAGGATACCTTCCTTCGACACAAAGAAGATATCCACCATGCAACAATGTTATAGATCCAAGCAAGAGAGAGAATACTCGTCAAACAAGGATAAGATAGTTGAGAAGAGATATCTTGCTATAAGTCTAAAGGAGATCCTTGGAGGAGAAGAGATCTATGTTCAAAAGACATCTAACTCCAAGAGGAGTTGTCCTAGACAATAATAACATCTTCTAAAATAAAGCAAAGAAGAGAACAAGAATTCAATCCTTCCTTCTATTACTAGGTAAAAGGGATTCTTGACAAAGCATGACTCAATTTTATCCCAATGTGGATGGGTGAATTTATTATAGACATATATTACCAAGTGTAAAAGAGGTTATAGTAAGGGACTTACATAGCCTGTATAAGAGAGAACCCATGAGAAAACAACAACAATGTCACACAAGGAATGACATCAAGTAATGAAACTCACACCATTCACGACATAGGAAAGAATGGATTCTTAGAGAAGGAGAGAGAGAAATCATTGCCCCCCAAGTGTAGGGTCAATGAGAAGAGATTATGTTAGGATAATCGATGGACAACTGAGAGGGGGGGTGAATCAGTTGTCAATAGATTATATTAATCAAATCACTTTATAATATTTAACCAGAGTACATAAACATTGAATACCAGAATAGCAGAAACAAATAGTGGTAAGAAACAAAACTTAAGAATGAAACAAAGAATTAACACAATGCAACCATACCACATAACACCATTATTTGTACGTGGAAAAAATAGTAAAGGGAAAAACCACAGTGGGAAGCCTATCCACAGTCAGATGATACTTCCGCAGAAAGTATGTGATACAATAAGGGGTCTGCACATGCAGGAAGGCACACTGCCTAGAGCGTACTACTCATTACAAAGGAGTCTCACTAACTACAGAGAGGTTATAACCACCTCAATATAATTGGACAACAATCCAGAAGAATGAACTACTAGAGATAGAATCTACCATGCCTGATTATAGTTCCAGTTGAGCTCAATACCAGAGGCCTTTAACCTCTTACTTAAACCCAATTCGATCATCTATGATCAACCAAGACTCCTTTACATTGTTGGCATTTGATGAACCGGTATGATGATATGATGATAATGTATGTTGTCATTAATGTCAATAAGTGCAAGTGAACTAGTATGAAGAGTTGTAGTAAACCGGTGTCTGGGTTTCACTAAGTGTGACTACCAGTTGGTAGTTTCAGCTCTAGGGTTTCCGGTTTGGAAATCCAGGTTGTGCGATGCAACCGATGACATTCTATGATGAGTTAGCTAAGAGATGAAGATGAGATCAAGATGCCATGTCAATTTTGTGCACGTGAAGGATTTCCTTGAGGATCTTGTATGTGAAGATCGACTGTATTAAATGTCTACCTTGGGAATGAACATTCTTCTTAGCAGTATGAGAAGAAAGCGTGATGAGTTACTAATTTCCATGTGCGGTGAAGAATGGATGATGTAGAACAACTTGTGATCCATTTGAGATTGCTTCTCTCTATGGAAAGTGTTTGGACAGTCAGGATTTGACTGCCTGTAATTGCAAACCTAAATGCTTAGGGTTTAGAGTTTATACTACCGACCTAATTTCTGTCTATAAGGTCGATGATGTTTGTTATTGTAAGTTGTTGGAAAAAGTTGTGTGTGTATCCAAGTGATGAGATAATTTTCAGACCAGTGAGAGAAAACTACAGAGTGTGATTACAGAGTAGAGGAACTGAAAAGGATCTACCTTAGCATATAGTGTTGTTATTAGATCAGAGTTTTACCTATGTCTTCTAACCATTTAAACAGAAGGAAAATCCCTTTGCCGGGTAGCTTTAACAGGCTTACTGTAAATCCTCTAACCAGGGGACTCAAGTTCATTGAGTTGTTTAAATTCTCTAGCAAGGTAACCTTTGATAGGGTTTCAACCTTTAACAGGGTATATAGCCATCCCTTAACTGGGTGATCTTTAACAGGATCGGTTCTTAGTAGAAACTTATTGTAAAGTTTTTAACTAGACTAGGCTCCTAATAGAGCGAGCTTCAAAAGAGTTCAAAAACAAGCTTTTGGGTATTCATCCTCACCATGGTTTTTCCCATTTGGGTTTCCATGTGAAAAATCTGTGTGTCATGAGTTGTGTATTTTTCATGTGATGATTAAGTATTCTTTGTTCGAGTGATTATGCATGTAGAGATAATGGTTATGGTATTGTTGATATACCACATGCATATGTTTATGGGTGAAGTAGTTATCAAGTATTGAATGTATTTGAAGGGTTGAGTTTTGTTGGTTTATGTTCTCTGAAGTCTTACTGTGTTTAATCGGTATTACCATGGTTAAGTTCAGTAATGAAGACAACCAGTTAGTATTGTTTTAACTTGATAAGTTGATAAAAAAGTTTTTATATGTACTGATTCAGCCCCCCCTCTCAGTACTAGTTAGGGTATCTTTTGTTCATCATTATTCATCAATTGGTATCAGAGCTACTCTAGGTCCTCGGTGATATAAGCTTAATCGCTTGAGGAAAAAGATCCCGCCTTAATGATGAAGAGGGAAGGTCCTATGTTTAATAGAGATAACTTTAAAATATGGAAGGATGGAATGAAGATCTATATCAAGAGTTTGGGTGCTCAATACTGGAGCTATGTTGAGAATGTCTATGTAATCCCCACTGACACTCTAACTGATGATCAGAAAAGAGAGATTCAAGAAAATGGGCAAGTCATGGAAGCCCTTATTAACAGTTTGTCCAATATTGAGTTGATTGATGTACAAGATAAGGACACTCCTAAAGATGTATGGGACACATTGGAAACTATTTATGGTGGTGATGAGCATGTAAAGAAAACTAAGGAAGAGATCCTTAGAGGAAAATTTGAAGACATGAGAATGGTTGAAGGTGAGACCATTCAGCAATATGGCATAAGGATCAAGACTGTTGTTGGAGATATCAAGAGCATTGGTGGAACAATTGATGATGCCACCATTGTCAGTAAAGTCTTGAGATCATTGTTACCGGTCTATGCAATTAGAGTTGTTGCTATTTAGGAACTAAGGTCTATTGACAAAACCAAGGTATCCTTAGACTCTATCATTGAAAAGTTGACTGCATATGAGTTGAATAGCTATGATGGCGGTGTTCAAAAGACTGAGTTAGCTTTTAGAGCATCTATTGCACCAACTAGAAAAGGAAAAGAAGTAAGTACTAGTTATGAATCCATGCAAAGCAAAGGTATGGATGATGAAGAGATTCTGATGGAGTTTGAAGCTCTTCTTTCCAAGAGACTTCCAAAAGGTACTGGAAAATATAGAGGGAAGCTTCCTTTAAAATGTTTTTCCTGAAATAAGATAGGACATATAGCTGTTAACTATCCTAACAATGACAACAAGGATAAACCAGAGAGGTTTAGAAAGTATAAAGGAGAAAATAGAAGAAATTGTCTTGTTGCAGTGGATGAAGGTGTTACTGATTAAGAATCTAAGGATGAAGAGAATGAGGACATAGTGTTTGTAGCTGTAAAGGAAGAAGTATCTGACAAGAAAGTACTTGTCTCTCACATTGAAAACTCTAATGAGTGGATTATTGATAGTGGTTGTTATCACCACATGACTAATGATCACAGAAAGTTTCTGTCTCTAGAAGAATATGATGGAGGTGTTGTCAAATTTGGCAATTATGCACCATTCTTGGTAAAAGGAAAAGGATCCATCTCACTGAATGGAAAGAGCAGTGCGAATGATGTCTACTGGGCAGAAGGTCTTAAGCATAACCTGTTGAGCGTTGCTTAGCTAAATAATAAAGGACTCGTGTTGGAGTTCAAAGGTGGATTTTGCAGTATAATTAGAAAAAGTGGTGAACTTATTGCCACCGGTAAGCAAACCAGAGGTAACTTCTTTCAGTTGAATGCCAAGATAAGTTAGTGTTTGATGGTGAAGTTTGATGATAGTTGAATATGACATAGGAGAATTTTTCATATGAACTTTGATAATATTGTAAAGGCTAGTAAGATCAAGGAAGTAAGAGGATTTCCTTTGTTGAACAAACCAGAGAATTATTTGTGCAAAGAATGTCAACTTGGGAAGATGTCTTCCTCAACTTTCAAAGGTAAGTCTTTTTCAGCAGAAAACTTACTTGATCTTGTGCATACTGATTTGTGTGGTCCTATGAAAACTAGAAGTATTTAGGGAGATAGGTATTTCATGATTCTTACTGATGACTGCTCAAGAATGATGTGGGTCACATTCTTGAAAGACAAGTCTGAGGCATTTGGAAAGTTCAAAGCCTTTAGAGAATTAGTAGAGAAGGAAAGTGGTCAAAAGATAGAATGTCTTAGAACTAATCAAGGAGGTGAATTCACTTCTGATGAATTCAACAAGTACTATGAAGATAGTGGTATCAAGAGGTAGTTGTTTGCCCCAAGGACACCACAATAGAATGGCATAGCAGAAAGGAATAACAAGATTGTAGTTGAAGCGACCAGAACAATGTTGATCCAAGGAAAGGTTGCTCGCACTTTTTGGAGAGAAGCGGTGACCACTACAGTCTATACTATGAACCAGGTACTCATTAAGAAAGGCAGAGTTAAAACCCCTTATGAGTATTGGACCGAGAAAACTCCCACTGTGAGTTATTTTAAAGTGTTTGGTAGTAAGTGCTACATCAAGAGAGGTGAGCATCTAAGCAAGTTTGATGCTAAATGTGATGAAGGAATATTTATGGGATATTCCACTAAGAGAAAAGCTCTCAAGTGCTACAACAATAGAACACAAAAAATTGTTGAGAGTATCAATGTCAGGGTTGATGAATCCTCCGAGGAACCTGAGGAAACCTGCAGCGAGGAAGTGGAAGATGAATTGGGTATAGCCTTTTGGGAACCGGTTAAGAAAGAAACAAGTAAGGATCTCGGTGTTCTTGTACCGGTAGAAGGTGCAGTAGGTGAAGAAGAAGAAGTAAGTGAAGAAGAAGAGGAAAAGCTAGCAGAACCAACTAGAGTCATTCTTAGGTATGTGAAACTACATCATGATCTAAAGAAGATCATAAGAGATAAAGATGCAGGGATACTCACAAGAAGAAAGGTGAAAAAAAACTCTTGCATGATTTTTAAATTGGAGCCCAATACTTCCAGAGAAGCACTTATAGATGAAGACTCGATTAAGGCAATGGAAGAGGAGCTAGACTAGATAGAAAAGAATGCAACATGGTCCTTGGTACCCAGACTAGAACATAAGAATGTTATAGGTACAAAATAGGTTTTTTAGGAATAAGCTAAATGGAGAAGGAACAATTGTGAGGAACAAGACAAGACTTGTATCCAAAGGATATGCTCAAGAAGAGGGGGAAGACTATGGAGAAACCTTTGCTCCTGTATCTAGACTGGAAGGTATCTGAATGTTACTTGCATTTGTAGCATTCAAGGGATTTAAGGTTTATCAGATGGGTGTGAAGTCTACATTCTTGAATGGAATCCTAGAAGAGGAAGTGTATATTGAGCAACCAGATGGTTTTGCCTTATCAAAAGATAGTAACATGGTGTGTAGATTACACAAAGACCTGTATGGATTGAAGCAAGCACCTAGGGCATGGTATGAATGGTTACACTCTCATCTTGTGAAGATAGGATTTCAGAGAACAAGTGAGGATAGCAACATCTAGATAAAATATGAAGGTGATCAGATTCTAATATGTGAAGTATTTGTAGATGACATAATCTTTGGAGGAGATGATGAAATGAGTCATGCTTTTGCAGATGAAATGAGGAAAGAGTTTGAGATGTCTCTGATTGGAGAGATAAAGTTCATTGGTTTACAGATTCAACAAGTGAAAGAGGGTATCCTTATTACCCAATCCAAGTATGTCAAAGAGGTATTGAAGACCTTTGGCATGGAGGAGAGAAAACCGGCTGGTACACCAATGGTGACCGACTGTAAACTGACTAAGGAAGATGATTCAGGGTTGGTGAATGAGAAGGAGCACCAATAAATGATCGGTAAGCTGCACTATGTGGTGCACAACAGACCAGATATTTCTCATCCAGTGGGCATAGTAGCTTGTTTTCAGAAAAGTCCAAGAGAATCCCACTCGATAGCAGTCAAGAGGATTCTTAGATACCTAAAAGGAACTGTTGACTATGGATTGTGGTATCCATACAATGGTAATTTTAATCTCAAGTTATTTACCGATGCCAATTGGGGAGGTAATGTGGATGATCAAAAGAGCACAATCGGTGGAGCGTTCTTTCTTGGCGGAAGATTAGTCTCTTGGACAAGCAAGAAGCAGAGCTGTACTTCTCAATCTACAGCTGAAGTGGAGTATGTGACAGCATTTATGAACTACACTTAGGCAATCTGGATGAAACATGTATTGGAAGGTTTCAAAGTACCTATATCTGAACCAGTGAGTATATTTTGTGACAATACTAGTGCAATCAATATTTCCAAGAATCCGATATTGCATGCTAGAACTAAGCATATTGAGCTAAAGTACCATTTATTGAGAGAGAAGGTTTAAAACAAAGAGGTTGTATTACAACATGTTTCCAGTAAGTAGTAGCTAGCAGACATATTCATTAATCCCTACCGAAGACTACATTTACTTATTTGAGAGGTGAATTAGGGGTTTTTCCCCTTCATGAAGTAAAATAAATATGTGTGCTCCACATCAGTCAGGTATTACAGTGTCAAATCTTTCAGGATTGATTTGTTAAAGGATGCTACTCCATAGGGGGAGCAACATAGTGGAGTATGGAAGATTGTACCTCCACTTTGGCATTGCTGTCAAAGGGGAGAAGATATATGAGATAGGGGAGAAGATATTTTAGATGCACTGGTCTATGATGTTTTTAGTTGCAATGCTACACTAAGTATTGCCATCAATGCCAAAGGTGGAGATTGTTGGTATTTGATGAAATAGTATGATGATACGATGATAATGTATGTTGTCATTGATGTCAATAAGTACATTTGTGTGTGTATCCAAGTGATGAGATACTTGCCAGATTAGTGAGAGAAAACTACAGAGTGTGATTGTAGAGTAGAGGAATTGAAAAGGATCTACCTTAGCATATAGTGCTATTATCAGATCAGAGTTTTACCTGTTGTCTTCTAACCATTTCAACAGAAGGAAAATCCCTTTGCCGGATAGCTTTAACAGGCTTATTGTAAATCCTCTAACCAGGTGACTCAAGTTCATTGAGTTCTTTAAATCCTCTAGCAAGGTAACCTTTGACAAGGTTTCAACCTTTAACAGGGTATATAGCCATCCCTTTACTGGGTGATCTTTAACATGATTGATTCCTAGAAGAACCTTATTGTAAATTCTTTAACCGGACTAGGCTCCTAATATAGTGAGCTTAAAAAGTGTTCAAAACAAGCTTGTGGGTATTCATCCCCACCGTGGTTTTTCCCATTTGGGTTTCCATGTGAAAAATTTGTGTGTCATGAGTTGTGCATTTTTCATGTGATGATTAAGTATTCTTTGTTTAAGTGACTATGCATGTAGAGCTAATGGTTATGGTATTGCTGATATACCACATGCATATGTTTATGGTTGAATTAGTTATCAAGTATTGAATGTATTTGAAGGGTTCAATTTTACCAGTTTACATTGTCTAAAGTCTTACTGTGTTTAACTGGTATTACCATGGTTAAGTTCAGTAATGAAGACAACCGGTTAGTATTGTTTTAACTTGATAAGTTGATAAGAAGTTTTTGTATGCACTGATTCACCCCCCCCCCCCCTCAGTTTTAGTTAGGGTATTTGATGTTCATCAATATTCATCATACATATGATATTTCATTTCATGACCACGACAATATAATCTACAATGAGATCTTATATCAATTTATACAATCCTTGAGGCCTAAACCAATTAGGTCAGCCACCTAAAAGATATTACAATAAGATCATTATATACATCCATATTACAATGATATGCCATGTCGGCTTTAGACCAAAACAATATTAACCAATCCATAAAACTTCTCGGTAATGTGTAGAGAACATGTTAACATGATACCAGTCCATAACCTAGATAGGTATCAGACCTAATTTGGGTCCACCACACCAAAGAGATGTTTTCAATCAGTTAAGGCATGATCAAGGATCACCTTCTGCATCCCAAATTCCATCTAGAAGCCGCACCAACACCACTTATGTATCGTATCAAAGAACCTTAGTAAAAGCTTTGCTGGTAAAACCTTAAACCCTTACCACTAACACTAGTTCTTCTACCTGTAACCAAAACTTGTCTGCCGGTAACCAGCCATAATAGATAGTGTTAACATCAATGACAAAACATCAATGCAACACATAATCAATTCCTCTATATTTCCAACAATCTCCTCCTTTGGCATTGATGGCAACACTAGATGTGAAGAAGAAAACATCTAAGTGCCAAGAAGTGCCAAACATTTCTGAAAGAAGATATAATAATTAAAAACTAAAAAAATCCTATCAACTCCCCCTCAGGAGTGCAATCCAATCTAAAACTGATCTGAATCCCATAAACATTATTTTTCACATATAACTCTCCCCCTTTGATATCAATGCCAAAGATATGACATAGATATCAAAATTATGTGAATCTCAAAGCTGACTACTCCCCCTGAGTAGTAGCACCACAAAATCAACCCAGAGCAATGGATAAAGCTGATGATGCATACCAGACTGATGGTCTACTCCATCAATTAAGTTTCTACCGGAGGGGTAGATACTCCTAACCTGTCTCTCAAATACTCAAATGATTCCTTAGACAACAGTTTAGTGAATATATCTGCAATCTATTCTTTAGTGTTCACATAAAGCAATTTGAATTCCTTTTCTTCCACCTTGTCCTTCAAAAACTTATATTTTATTGAAATGTGCTTCATATTAGAGTGAAATATAGAATTATTAGACATGTCAATAGTTGCAAAGTTATCACAATAGATAACTACCGGTTCACTATAATTTACATTGATATCCTTCAACATTTGCTTCATCCACAAGACTTGAGTGCAATTAGTTGCTGCTGCAACATATTCAGCTTTTGCAATAGATAAAGAAAGGCATGACTATTTTTTGTTGATCCATGAAACGAATTTATTTCCAAGAAAGAAAGCTCCAATAGAAGTGCTTTTCCTGTCATTAGTATCTCCTTCCCAATCCGAATCTGTATATGCACATAAAGTGAAGTTATCATCTCTAGTATACCATAAGCCATATTCTGTTGTTCCTTGCAAATACTAGAATATCCTCTTTACTACACATTCATGATTTTATTTAGGATTACTTTGATATCCTGAAGAAATACTTACTGCATTCGTAATATCTGGTCTAGTCTGAGTTAGATATAACAAGCTACCAATCATAGAATTAGACCTTATCTAATTTACCGGTGCAGATGTGTCTTTGATAGATAATTTCTCACTTGTCACCATAGGAGTACTTACCGGTTTGGAATTATCCACACCAAACTTCTTCAACAATTCCCTTAGATACTTAGTTTGACAGGTAAAGATGCCTTTGTTAGTTTGAGTAATCTGCAAACCTAAGAAAAATCTCATCTCACCAATCATGGAAATTTCAAATTTATTCTTCATATTATTAGAGAATTCCATGCACAATTTATCTTCACCTCCAAAAATGATATCATCAACAAATACTTCAATAATTAGAATATCATCATCGATGATCTTGTAATATAAATTACTGTTAGCACTACCTTTATTAAAACAAGCTTCAAAAGATATTTATCCAACCTTGCATACCAAGCTCTAGGAGCTTGTTTCAATCCATATAATGCTTTCCTTAACCTGCAAACCATATCTTTGTCATCTGTCAGTAAAAATCCATCAGGCTACTCAATGTATATCTCTTCCTCAAGTTCACCATTCAAAAATTTACATTTAACATCCATTTGATAGACCTTATAGTTCTTATATGCTGCATAGGCAAGAAATAGTCTAACAGCTTCAATTCTAGCTACAGGTGCAAATGTCTCACCATAATCAATTCCTTCCATTTGAGAATATCCTTTACAAACCAATCTAGCCTTGTTTCTTACAACTTGACCATCCTCATTTAGTTTATTTCTAAAAACCCATTTAGTTCTAATAACATTCTTATTTTTAGGCCAGAAAACTAAAGTCCAAGTCTCATTCTTCTCTATTTGATCTAATTGATCTTCCATAGCCTTTAACCAATGTTTATCTTTACAAGCTTGAATAACAGATGCTGGTTCAATTTGAGAAATAAGACACACCTCTTCATTTTCCAGTATTCTTCTTGTCATAACTCCCTTGTTCCTATCTCCAATGATTTAATCTTCAGAATGATTTAATCTTACATACCTTGGTGTCTTCAGAACTTTAGGTTCATTGTTCTGATCATCAGTCATAGTTGAATTTTCTATTTGTACTGGTGTAACTATCTCAATGTCTTGTACTAGTTGAGGCATTGTTGGTTCAGTTATGATTATTTCCACTGCTGATTCCCTGTCATATGATATAGAACAATTTTCTGCAATCTTTTGTTATAACATCTATATGCTTTGCTCTGAATTCAATATCCAAGAAATATCCCTTCATCACATCTAGGATCAAACTTCCCAATTGAATCATCCCTTTTCATATAACATTTACTGCCATAAATTTTGAAATATTTAAGAGTAGGTGTATGTGCAAACAATAATTCTTAAGGGGTCTTACCAGTTTCACCTTTGATGTGAACTCTATTGAATGTGTAGATTTCTATACTCACTACTTATCTCCAGTACATGTGAGGCAATTTAGCTTCCATCATCATGGTTCTTGCTGCATCCAAAATGGTTCTATTCTTCCTTTCCATTAATCCATTTTGCTGAGGAGTCCGGATTGCAGATAACTGTCTCCTAATTCCATTTGTCTCATAATAACTGTTAAATTCATGAGAAGTGAACTCACCGCCTTGATATGATCTCAGACATTTGATTTTTAGTCTAGTTAATGTTTCCACCTTTGCTTTAAAGATCTTGAATTTCTCAAAAGCTTCAAACTTCTCCTTTAGAAAAGTCACCCACATCATTCTATAATAATCATCAATTATTAGCATGAAATACCTATCACCTTGAAAGCTTCTGGTCCTTGCTGGACCACATAAGTCAGTATGAATAAAATCAAGCACATCATTAGATTTAACATGTATTCTCTTAAAATAAGTTCTAACTTGCTTTCCCAATTGACATTCCTTACATACTGGATTATGAGGCTTTATAATCTTAGGTATATCTCTAAATACCTTTGTTGAATTGATCTTAACAATACAATCAAAATTAACATGAGATGACCTCTTATGCCATAACTAACTCTCATCAATATGAGCAATAAAACATGTCTTATTACCAGTGTTCAAGTGAAAGATATTACCTCCAGGCTGAGTACCAATTGTAATCTCCAAACCAGTTTTGTTAATGATTTTGCATTTTCTATCTTTAAATTGAAGTTGGAATCCCTTGTCCACCAATTGACCAACACTTAAAAGATTATGATTTAAACCTTCTACATAATAGACATTATCAGTATTATTCTTGCCATCCAGAGAAATAATACCTCTACCTTTGATCATACATGCTTTGGCATCCCCAAATCTGACATGACCGCCATTGTATTCTTGCAGGGACAATTTTTTTCTTTTATCTCTAGTCATATGATGTGAACATCCTCTATCAATTACCCATTCATCATTGTATACAACTTTTTCTGCTAGGGCCTTTTCTTCATTCTTGATAGCTGGTTCCGGTTCATCTTCCTTTAAAGCATAGAATATCCATTCCTTTCCATTGCCAAATCCACTAGCAGAGTTTGTTGCCGGTTCATCCTCAGAGTCATCACTTACTCCTTCCTCATCCGCTATGTAGCATTGTTTGCTTATCTTGAATCTATATATGTTATGATTAGGCTTAAATGATTTCTTAACTCTTTCTTCAAATCTTGCATTCCTTTCAGGACATCTAGATGTTGGTATTATGGATGTGTTGCATTAGTTTTGTCATTGATGTCAACACTTATCCTTTTGGAAATATACATTGTTGATTTGGCACTATGGTTATATTTTTTTACTGTTGAACCGACACATTGTGTTCACCGACAAGGTCAGTGACCTATGCACAGTCACTGGTATATGCTCACCAATAGGTTATATGGTTCACCAACATAGATGATGACTTGGTATCATCTGGAGATCACTTGATTATGTCAAAGACATGGTTTTGGTATTTTGGTTATTGGTCTAATCGGGTTGACATATTTGTTGTTACCAACAAATTGGTCTAGGTTATGGACCAGTATGTGTTATCTATTCTAGATCAACATGACAGGTTATGGAGATGATTTATTGATTGGATATTGTTGTAATTATATTGAGTCAACATGTTCTATCGCATCAAGACTTATTTGTAATTGATTTTATTGTAATATTCTTAGTGAGCTGACCTACACATTTGGTCTTAGGTTTGGTATATATGTAACATCTCATTTATGAGATAGAGATATGGTATGGTTATGGTATGGTATTGTATCATGGTATGTGTGAATATTGAAGATCATATGAGAAGACCATAGAGAAGGTTCAAGGAAGGTTTGAAGGTGTTTATCAAAGCTTAACTGGTACTAAATCCAACATTGAAGATGCTAATTTGAGCAGTACATTATTCTAGGATTTAACCATCCTACTGTCGTCATTGCGACTCCCATTTGAGCAGTGTGCTCTAGGCAGTTGACCTTTTTGCATGTACAGACCCCATTTGTATACACATACTATCTCCAGTAGTATCATCTGATTATGGGTATGGTTTCCCATCGTGGTTTTTCCCCTTACAGGGTTTCCACATCAAAATCTTTGTGTTATGTATTGTGGATGTTGTTTCTCTTTCAATTTGATGCACTAAGTGACCGATATTAATATTAATTGTTAATCTGTTAACCAACATTAAGTTTGGTTCACTAATATTAAGTATTAAGTTGGATTAAGTTATAATTGGGTTTAAATTCATTGACAAATGATTCACCCCACCCTCTCAGGTGTCCTTTTGATTCCTAACAATTGGTATCAGAGCCAAGTCCTCTTTTTGCAAAAGCCTAATAGCTTGAGGAGATCCTATGGCAACAAACTTTTGCAGGAAATATAGTTCGAAACTTGATGGAACTAACTATGGTATATGGAAGATCAGAATGGAGACACATCTGAATTGTATTTAAAGAGATATATGGGAAGTTACAAAGAATCACTATGTTGGTCCTACTCAGAATCAACCTATTCCACCAACATTGGGCAAGGATCAGGAGAATGATTGCAAAGCAAGAGAAGCACTTTTGAGCGCATTATCAGATCAACAAATCATGGGATTATCAGACTGATCTACTGCTAAAGCTATTTGGGATAAATTAGAAACATTGAATGAAGGAGATACCACTATCAAAATTGCAAAAATGGAATATTACCGGGTCAAGTATGAAAATTTTAAAATGGAAGAAGATGAAAGAATTTCTGCTTTAATGGAAAGAGTTAATGAAATTGTTTTAGGAATACAATGTTGTGGAGGATCCTTAAGTGAAGATGAAATTGTTTCTAAAATTTTAAGAGATTTACCACCCTCTTACAAAATAAAAGTAACTTCTATTAATGAGTTGAGAAAAATGCCTAATACATTAGTATCTAGAGATACCTTGGTTGGAAAAATTTCAGCATTTGAGCTTGAGGAATTTGGTCATGTTGCTACAATTAAGATAGATTAAGTCTTCAAATCATCATCATCATCATTTGACAAATCTGATTGGAAAGCACTTTATGCAAAAGAACTTGAAGATATCACGAGGGAAAATGAAGAATTGGAAGAACTTGAAGCACTATTTGCAAGAAAAATGCATAAAGGTCCCGTTGGAAGCAAGTATGAAGGAAAAAAACTATTTAAATGTTTTAATTGCAATAAAGTTGGTCATATAGAATCTAGATGTCCTGATAGACATGCAAGATTGAGAGAGGAAGCTAAAAGAACATATAAGCCTAATCTTGAATATCAGAGATACAAATTTAAGAAGAATAGAGATAAATCTTGTTACTATGTTGATGAAGGAGTTACAGATGATTCTGATGAAGAACTGAGAGAAATTGGATGAGTATTTGTTGCAATAAAATAAGATCAACCAGCACCTACTATTCCACCGGTAGAGTAGGCCCTAGCAGCTGAAATTGAAGAAAAATACGAATGGATCATAGATTCTGGATGTTCACATCATATGACTAGTGATAAGAGTAAATTCTTATCTTTTCAGGAATATAATGGAGGTCTAGTAAGACTTGGTGATAATAAAGCTTCTTTAATCAAAGGAAAATGCACTATATCCTTGGATGGTAAGCACAATACTGTCAATGTTTATTATGTTGAATGTTTGAAGCATAATCTTTTGAGTGTTGGTCAATTAGTTGAAAAGGGATTTCAGTTACAGTTCAAGAATGGAAAATGCAAAATCAGAAATAGTACTGGATTGGAGATTGCAACCGGTAATCAGACTAAAGGTAATATCTTTCATTTGAACAAAAATGATAAGACATGCTTGATTGCATAAATTGATGAAAGTTGGTTATGGAATAAGAGACTCAGTCAAGTAAATTTTGGTTGCATTGTGAAAGTTAGTTCAACTAAGGCAGTAAGGGATTTACCTAAGATTGTGAAACCTCATAATCCGGTATGTAAGGAATGTCAAATGGGAAAGCAAGTTAGAACAACCTTTACGAGTATTTCTGAGAAATCCAATACTGTTCTTGATTTAATTCATACTGACTTGTGTGGTTCGACAAGAACAAGTAGTCTACAAGGAGATATATATTTTATGCTAATTATTGATGATTATTCTAGAATGTGTTGTGTTACTTTTCTCAGGGAGAAATCAAAGGCTTTTGGAAAATTCAAGTTATTCAAGGAAATGGTAGAGAATGAAACCATGAATGGAATCAAAAGACAACTATCAGCACCCCAAACACCTCGGCACAATGAAATTGTGGAAAGGAAGAACATACCTATTCTGGAAGTAGCTAGAAGCATGATATTGGAAGAAAATATACCTCATGTGTACTTGAGAGAAGCAGTAAATACAATGGTTTACACTTTCAACAGAGTTCACATCAAAAGTGAAACCGGTAAGACCCCTTATGAACTATGGTTTGGTAATACTCCTACTCTTAAATACTTCAAAATATTTTGAAGCAAATGCTATAGTAGGAGAGATGAGTATGTTGGAAAATTTGATCCTAGAAGTGATGAGGGAATATTTCTTGGTTATTCATCTAAGAGAAAGGAATATATATGTTTTAATAAAAGATTGCAAAAGATCATCGAGAGTGCTAATGTGAAGATAGATGAACACTTTAATTCAAGGTTTGTAGATTTTGAACCGACAGTTTAGATGATCATAAATGAACCAATACAAAGTGCACTGGTATAGAATGTGGATCCAGTCACATTGACATCATCAGAGAATTCCATAGTGACTAAAGAACAACAACATGTGAATAAACCCAGGTATGTAAGACTGAATCACTCAAAAAATTAGATAATTGGGAATAAGTATCAAGGTGTTATGATAAGAGGAAGACTGGCAAATGAAGAGGTATGCTTAATTTTTTGAATTGAACCACCATCTATTATTGAAGCATGTCAAGATGAACATTGGATAAAAGCAATGGAAGATGAATTAAAACAAATTGAAAAGAAAAATACATGGACATTAGTTCCCCGGCCTAAAGACAAAAATGTAATTGGTACTAAATAGGTAATTAGAAATAAACTTAATGAAGATGGTGAGGTAATCAAGAACAAAGCAAGATTAGTTTGTAAAGGATATTCAGAGAAACAGGGAATTGATTATAATGAAACCTTTGCACTGGTAGCTAGAATTGAGGTAGTTAGATTATTTCTTGCATTTGCGGCTCATAAGAACTATAAAGTATATCAGATGGATGTAAAATGTGCATTTCTAAATGGTGATCTTGAAGAGGAAGTTTACATTGAAAAACCTGATTGATTTTCATTGACAAACGATAAAGATATGGTTTGCAGATTGAGGAAAGCTTTGTATGGATTGAAGCAAGCTCCTAGAGCTTGGTATGGTAGATTGGACAAATATCTTTTGAAGCTTGGTTACAATAAAGGTAATGCTGACAACAACTTATATTTCAAAGTGACTAATGATGAAATCTTGGTTATTGAAGTTTTTGTTGATGATATCAGTTTTGGAGGAGAAGATGGATCGTGTAAGGACTTTGCTAACAAGATGTATGAAGAATTTGAAATGTCTATGATTGGTGAGATAAGATTATTTTTAGGATTGCAGATTTCACAAACTGATAAAGGTATATTCATATGTCAAACAAAATACTTGAAGGAACTACTGAAGAAATTTGGTATGGAAAATTCCAAACCGGTAAGTACTCCTATGACTACAATTGATAAATTGACATTGAAGGATGATTCAACTCCTGTTAATTCGACAAGATACAAATCTATGATTGGAGGTTTACTATATTTGACACATACAAGACCTGATATAATGAATGTAGTATGTATTGTTTCAAGGTTTCAGAGTAATCCTAAAGAAAATCTTGAATAAGTAGTAAAAAGAATTTTCCGGTATCTACAAAGCATAACAAATCTTGGTTTATGGTACCCTAAAGATGAAAATTTTGATTTATGTGCATACACCGATGCAAATTGGGTAGGAGATGTAGATGACATAAAGAGTACCACTGGTGGTGCATTCTTTCTTGGTAGAAGATTGATTTCATGGTTAAGAAAGAAGCAGAGTCTTATATCATTATCAATAGCAGAATCAGAATATGTTGCAGTAGCAACTAATTGTACTCAAATATTATGGATTAAGCAAACGTTGAAGGACATAAAGGTAAAATGCAAAGAACCTATAACAATTTATTGTGATAATTCAGCAGCAATTTATATATCCAAGAATCCGGTATTTCACTCTAAGACTAAGCATGTTTCTATCAAGTATAATTTTCTAAAAGATAATGTTGAAGCAAAAGAAGTAAGATTGGTTTATGTGAATACTAAAGAGTAGATTGAGATATCTTTACAAAGAGTAGCTTGGGGTAATATCCTAGGGTAGATATTATTCATTGGGAAAGATATATACTCTCTGCATTTTGATTTTGATTTCTGTTATTGATCTATTCTGGAGATTGTTGGTTTTTGGTTTTTGGTATTTTGTTTTGGCAATTAGATGCTTTTCCATCTAGTGTTGCCATCAATGCCAAAGGGGGAGATTGTTGGTATTATGGATGTGTTGCATTAGTTTTGTCATTTATGTCAACACTTATCCTTCTGGAGATCTACATTGTTGATTTGGCACTATGTTTATATTGGTTTACTATTGAACCAACACATTGTGTTCACCGGCAAGGTCAGTGAATTATGCACAATCACTGGTATATGCTCACTGACATTTTATATGGTTCACTAGCATAGATGATGACTTGTTATCATATGGAGATCACTTGATTATGTTGAAGACATGGTTTGGATACTTGGTTTTGGTATTTTGGTTATTGTTCTAATCAAGTTGACATATTTGCTATTACCGACAAATTGGTCTAGGTTATGGACCGGTATGCGTTATCTATTCTAGATCAGCATGACAAGTTATGGAAATGATTCATTGATTGGATATTGTTGTAATTATATTGAGTCGACATGTTGTATCGCATCAAGACTTATTTGCAATTGATTCTATTGTAATATTCTTAGTGAGCCGATCTACACATTTGGTCTTAGGTTTGGTATATATGTAAGATCTCATTTATGAGATAGAGATATGGTATGGTTATGGTATGGTATTGTAACATGGTATGTGCAAATATTAAAGATCATATGAGCAGACCATAAAGAAGGTTCAAGGAAGGTTTGAAGGTGTTTATTAGAGCTTAAGCGATACTTAATCCAACATTGGAGATGCTAATTTGAGCAGTACATTATTCTAGGATTTAACCATCCGACTGTAGTCACTACGACTTTCATTTGAGCAGTGTACTCTAGGTGGTTGGCCTTTCTGCATGTGCAAACCCCATTTGTATACACATACTATCTCCAGTAGTATCATCTAATTGTGGGTAAGGTTTCCCACAGTGGTTTTTCCCCTTACAGGGCTTCGACATCAGAATCTCTGTGTTGTGGATGTTGTTTCTCTTTCAGTTTCATGCATTAAGTTTCATCGGTATTAATATTAACTATTAATTTGTTAACCAACATTAAGTTTGGTTCACCAATATTAAGTATTAAGTTGGATTAAGTTATAATTGGGTTGAAATTAATTGACAACTGAATCACCCCCTGCTCTTAGTTGTCCTTATGGTTCCTAACACTAGATGTAAAATGACCAATCTTATTACATGCAAAACATTTAAAAGGTGCTTTTCCTTCATACTTACTCCTTGTCGGTCCTTTAGGTACTCTTCTAGAAAATAAGGCTTCAATTTGCTCAAATTATTCATCCTCTTTCCTCATCTTCCAATTCTTTTGCATATAAGGCTTTCCAATCACTTTTGCTGGTAGATGATGATGCATGAAAAACAAGTTCAAATTTTGCAGCTCCAGAGAGTCCAAATTCTTCAAGCTCAAAAGAAGATAATTTCCCAATCAGAATGTCTCTCAATTGAAGTGTTTTCCATTGTTCTCAATTCATTAATTGTAGCCACCTTCATCTTGTAAGCCGGTGGAAGGGTTATCATGACTTTATAAATTATTCATCTTCACTTAGAGATCCTCCACAACATTGAATTCCCATGACAATCTCATTTACTCTTTCCATAAATCTAAAAATTCTTTCATTATCTTCCATCTTCAAGTTCTCATATCTTACCCGGTAACCATCAAGTTTAGCAATTTTGACAGTAGGGTCACCTTCATTCAGAGTTTGCAATATATGCCACATAACCTTTGCAGATGATTTATTGGTCAATCCCATGATTTGTTGATCAGTGAGTGCACATAAGAGGGCTTCTCTTGCTCTACAATCATTTTCAATATTCTTGTGCAAGTCTGCAGGAGAAGGATTGCCAAATGTCGGATGATAAGGTGTATATCCTTTCTCATTGATCTCCCAAATATGTTTTCCAAGACATTTAAGATGAGTCTCCATTCATATTTTCCATATCCCATAATTTGTTCCATCAAACTTAGGGATTTCCCTTCTGAAAATACTTGTTGGTGGATTTGAAGTATTAGCTGCCATAGTATCTACCTCAAGCGGTTAAGATTCTACAAAATAGGACCAAAGCTTTGATACCAATTAACCGGTGGACAACTAAGAGAGGGGGTGAATTAGTTGTCAACAGATTATAATAATCAAATCAGTTTATAACCTTTAACTGAAGCACATAAATATTGAATACCGGAATAGCAGAAACAAATACCGGTAAGCACTAAAACTTAAGAATGAAATAGAGAATTAACACAATGAAACCATACCACATAACACCATGATTTGTACGTGAAAAACCTAATACAGAGAAAAACCAAGGTGGGAAGCCTACCCACAGTCAGATGATACTTCTGCAGAAAGTATGTGATACAATAAGGGGCCAGAGATAGCAAAGAGGTTATAACCACCTAAATTTAATTGGAAAACAATCTAGAAGAATGAACTGCTAGAGATAGCATCTACCATGTCCGATTACTTGATTACAATCCTAGTTAAGCTCAATACCGGAGGCCTTTACCCTCTTACATAAACCCAATTCAATCACCTATGATCAACCAAATCTCCTTCACATATGATATTTCAATTCACGACCACGACCATATAATCTACAATGAGATCTTACATCAATGTATACAATCACTAAGGCCTAAACCAATTAGGTTGGCCACCTAAAAGATATTATAATAAGATCATTACATACATCCATATTACAGTGATATGCCATGTCGGCTTTAGACCAAAACAATATTAACCAATCCTTAAAACATCCCTATAACGTGTAGAGAAAATGTTAACATGATATCGGAATAGACTATAGAGAAACTTTTGCACCTGTAGCAAGACTTGAAGGAGTAAGAACATTGCTGACATATGTTGCTTACCAAAATTTCAAGGTATATCAAATGGATGTTAAATCCACATTTTTGAATGGTATACTAGAAGAAGAAGTCTATATTGAACAACATGAAGGATTTATTGAAGAGAAGAATAAAGATCAGGTATGTAAGTTAAACAAAGCTTTATATGGTCTAAAGCAAGCACCTAGAGCATGGTATGAAAGGTTACACTCTTACTTATTGAAGATTGGATTTATGAGGACTAGTGAGAACAACAACATGTATATGAAGAATGATGAGAATGGAATACTGATGTCAGCCATATTTGTTGATGATGTTATTTTTTGTGGAAACTATTCTTTATGTAAGAACTTTGGAAATGAAATGTGTAAAGAATTTGAGATGTCATTAATCGGTGAGTTAAAGTATTTTATAGGTTTACAAATACTGCAAATGAAAAATAGGATTTTCATTACTCAATCCAAGTACATAAAGGAAATCTTGAAGAAATTTGGAATGGAGGATTCTAAACCTGTAAGTACTCCTATGACTACTAATTGTAAACTATCAAAGAATGATGAATCTGCATCTGTTGATGAGACACTTTAGCAATCTATGATTGGAAAGTTGCATTACGTAGTTCACAACAGGCCTGATATAGCACATGCAGTAGGTATAGCTGCATGATTTTCTGTAGATCCCAAAGAAACTCATATGACAGCAGTCAAGAGAATTTTCACATATTTGAGAGGCACTGAAGATTATGGTCTACTATATGAAAAGAGGAATGATTTTGACTTAAAAGTCTATACTGATGCTGATTGGGCAGGAAATGTTGATGACAGGAAAAACACAAGCGGTGGAGCTTTCTTTTTGGGAGAAAGACTAGTAAGTTGGCTTAGCAAGAAACAAGGATGCATTTCACAGTCAACAATTGAAGCTGAATATGTCACTGCAACATTGAATTGTACCAATATAGCATGGATCAAACAACTGTTGGAAGGAATGAATGAGATAGTTACCGAGCCAGTAACTATATTTTGTGATAATACAATTGCTATTAACATTTCAAAGAATCCGGTAATGCACTCTAAGACAAAACATACCTCTATAAAGTATCATTATCTTAGAGAAGAAGTTCAAGAAAAGAATGTTGTGCTGGAATATGTTAGCACAAAGGAACAAATCGCGAACATCTTCACAAAGCCACTACCTGTTACTACTTATCAAGTTGCCATTAGTTTTATATTCAAAGTCATACTATATATTCTAGTCGGTTAGCACTACCGAATCATGCAGTCAGTATAAATAGAGAAGTTGGTATGCATAGTCTAATCGGTTAGAGAAGAAAGCAGTCACAGAACGCAGTATACACCAAGTTGTCTACCGAGTATCTTTTTGAGACTACCGAGCAGTAAAGTTAACACACCGAGTTGATATTCACTGAGTGAAACATGTTACCAGATACATTGAACATGGACATGCATATGAAAATGTGTTACAAGATCGAGGCACATCTAACTGTTATAACATTGGAAATTGCACTAGAAGATTGTGTATGATTAGGAGGTCAATCTAACCAATGAAATATTTTGTTTAGTTATTCATTCGAGGAATCTTGTTTGTAAGATCGAAGCAATGAATTGGATCACCATTTTTAGAGATCTATTTATACAGCATGAGTTTAGAGTTAAAGGTGCATGTATGCATGAAGGAAGACTGTTACAGAGACACAGAGGTCACCGAGAAGGTTTTCAAAGAACAGTCGAAGAACAGAGTAAACAGAAGGGTTTACTGATTTACTATATGGGTTACCAAGGTATGCTATAAGCAAGGTAATCTTACTTTGAGCACATAGAATCTGCTATAACATTTCAGATGTAAAGTTACAAATGTTTGTAATGATTTTATTGTAATATTGTGAAGTTGCAAGAGAAACCTTTAACAGGGTAAAAGACTCTAACCAAGTCTATAAATTGTAAAGCCTCTAACAAGGTGCAACATTCAGAATAAATGTTGTAAAATCCTTTAGCAAGGTAGATCTAACATATCTTGTTACTCCTAACAGGGTAAGCTATCAGAAATAGCTAAATGTAGCTCTAACCGAGCATTCTTTATTATTGTAGTAGTGAAGTTGTGGGTGCCATCCCCATCGTAGTTTTTCTCTCTATTAAGAGTTTTTGCGTAACCAAAATATATGTGTTATGGAGTGAATCATGTATGATTATTATCTATTTGTTTTAACTTTATTTTATGTTACTGCACTATTCGGTTAATGCATAATAGTAAAGTTATTATTCAAGAAATTTTTTGGAGTACTAATCCACCCCTCCCCTCTCAGTACATTAGCTTTCCATATTGGGCCTAACAATTGGTATCAGAGCTTGAATCTTGGAAAAGGGTTTAACTATCTAAAGAGAAAGATCTTATCAATGGAAGGCTACAAACAATCTTGGAGGATTGTGTATCTGCAAGAAGAGCTGGAGCATGCAAATCAAGTGATTGTAGACATGCAAAGGCAAATGCAAAAATCTTTGAAAGTAAGAAGAAGATTATCTGATGACTTGTAGGATTCTCAAGAGTTAGTGGAACAAGTTGAGACATCATCTAAGAACAGTATATTTGAAGAAACTGAAGAAATGATTGGAGTATTGAAAGAAAAGAACAAAGCATTGGTTGATCAACTAAAAGCAATGAAAAGAGAACATGAACATTTCAGTACACAGATGACTGAAAATCTAGATGCATTGAGGACAGTAGAGGATAAAGCAAGAGATCTACAAAGAGAGAAACAACAACTTGAAGTCTTAGTATCTGATAAGAATGATGAAATCATAAGGTTAACTGGGATTCAACAAAATATGACAGATCAACTAGGTTATGCATATCATGAAGCAATTCTAAAGAATGATGAAAATCAAGCATTGAAACTTGAAGTATCAAGGTTGGCTAATGAACTTGAAACAGAGAAGAAATCCAAAGAAACATTGAAGAAGAGTTATGATGCATCAAAGATGTTGGATGAGAAACTGAATACAAGAAGATCCAACAAAGATGTAGGATTCGGTTACAAAGGAAAAGAATCAACCGAGAAAGGAATTCATACTATCGAGAGAGGAGAATCATCAAAGCAAGCTGGAAAAAGGAACAACATCAAAAGAAAGAAGCCTATTTGCTACTACTATGGAAATCAAGGTCATACTGCCAACATATGCCAAATCAGAAAAGGTAAGCAACCAAATATCACTAAGTCCAATGGATATTGTTACAATTGCAATAAATATGGTCACACATCTAATCAATGTAGGACAAAGTGTGTTAACAACTATCAGAAGGCAAAATTCAAAGGGTTTTGTAAGAACAGAAATAGATATGGACATAGTACTGAGAAGTGCTGGGTTAAGCAAAATAATTACATGTGGTTTGCACACCAAGCAAATGCTAGAGGTTACCGAAATCACACAGATCCTTACCGACAATATGCAGTAGTACCATGGGATTACAATACAAGGATATGGTGCGAATGTTGTGGAAGATATGGACATATTAGTGCCAACTGTTTTATAAGGTTTGGAATGAACAACTGAAGATCATGGAGAAATCCTGGTATGACATGTTTTCATTGTCACAGAGCTGGACATTTAGCTCGAGATTGGAGAGATCAACCTAGAAGAGACATTGAAGAGATAAAAGAAAAATTTAAGATGATTTGGAAAAAGAAGGAAATCATGTCAGATGAAGAATGCACCTTACCTACCGAGTTAGGTGCACCTATTCCAAATTAATCAAAAAAGGTATGAAGGGACTACATTCTCTAAAGGTTAAATCATAACAATTCCTATTCTTTTATGTACAAAATTCAAAATCTGCATAGTTAAGATGCAATTAGTAAGTTTGAAATTCTATCAAAAGTACTTTACAGGAAACCTGTCAAGTCGGTGTATATAGGAAGCCTGTCAAGTCGGTAAATGAAGGAAATTTGGTTACTCGGTTAAAATGAAAAAGGAGTAAATCAGTTAAAGGTGAACCGAGTGCATTTAATTTTTTGACCTAACTCGCACGGAGCCCGATAAGGTATTTTGTGTACTTAAAGGTATTTTCGCGGTCATTCTCATTCACTAAGTTTTCAAGAGAGCAGAGCAGAGTGAATCAAGGCAATCAAACTTCATTCAGAGTGAATTTCAAGGTATTTACATCAAATCTCATCACATTGTTAAGCTGGTTTCCGATCTTGTTAAATTTTTATTATCTACTGAGTGTGAAGCGTCAGTCGCTTGTAAACCGTCAAACCCTAAGGATAGTTTGCTAAGCTTTTACCTAAAATCTACAATGGCGCCCAAGATCCAAGATCTCGTAGTTGTCAAGAATGTGGAGAAGCCCTCGCTAAAGTACTCTTTGACTCCTAAAGTTGCCTCTAAACTGGATGACAAAACTACATTTTCACTCATCCCTAATCAAGTCTTGTTAGTCGAAGATGTTAGATTCTTCACCAAATGCCATGTTGAAGAACTCGGTCATGTTGAAATTAGTGACACATATGATGAACTTTGTACCGATGGTAAACTAGATAGCAAGTACGAGCATATCAAAATCAAGGGATTAACTGAAGCCCTAGTCTATCCCCGTGTGTTCAAACCCCAGTGGGTTAAGTTTGTCTTGAGTAGAGTACATGATGATTTTATGTGGCTAGGAGAGAAACCATTCAAAATCACTAAGGAAGTCATTCATCTGATCACCGGGTATCTTATCTATGATCATGCACGAGCACAGAAAATGATATCATAGAAGGAATTAATCAGTCTAACTGGAGTAGAATTTGATTACCGAGGACTGAAACTGAATAATGTCACTTATGCAGAACTTAAATTTGCAATTAGAGTGATTGGTTACTGTTTCTTCCAATCTACAAGGGAAAACAGTGTACCATGTGCAGCAGTTGACTTAGCCTATAAAATAGTGAAAAAGGGAATGAAAGTAGATTTATGTGAAGTGCTACTGAAGAACTTGTTTGAGAACCTGAACACAATAAGGAAACCGAAGAAGAACAACTCGACAAATACACTGAAGTTTGGTTCACTTCTTGTATGCATGTTTTTCTACTTTGAGAAGTTCTTTCCCTCAGTCGGTAAAGTAGTTTGGGAGCTACACCGACCTATCACCCATCAAATCAATGATTTTATCAAGAAACTAGGTGATAATTTTAATGATATCATGGATGACTATTTCAGCAAATTTCAAGAGAAGATGCACAACAGGTACCAAATTCCACCACAGCTGGTAGAGAAATATAAGGATGATATATGTTTTGAGGTAGACACCGATTACTGTTATGTGAATGCTGTAGAACCGAGGACTCAATCTTTGCCACCAATGGGTTATGAGATTGACTATGATATCACTCAATAGCAAATTGATGCCTATCTTTCCCTACCAAGACATGCTACCAAACTAAGATTTGGAACTTATGAACAAGTTAAGGAAAAGGTGAAAATGAGCATTGTAGTACCTAAAGCTACAAGGAAGGCTACAAAAATGATAAAGGTTTTATCTGAGAAATTTGGAGAAGAATCCTCCTCTACACCTATCAAAGGCACTATTGCCATTACCAAAGAGGAATCAGAAGCTCAAGAGGCAGCAATAACATTAAGTACCGAGTTGCCTAAGGGTAAAGTTTGAAAAGAAAGAAACAAGACATTTCAAAGGCCCTACTGACTCCACCAACAAAGAGACCTAACACTAGAGCATCAGCTGCATCACCGAGTAAGAGACAAAAGAGTGCTATTGTTCCCAAGGTAACCAAGACCTATAAGAAATCTAATCGGAGACTCATTTTGGCAAAAGAGTCTAGTGATACAGAGTCCAGGATGATGCAAACAAATTTCAGATTGTGAAAAGCAAGAAGGTAAACATTCATAGTGTTGAAAACTTTTTGCCAATCTTAAAGAATACGGTGGATTTGTAGGATTTAGATATGTCAAGTATGAGACTAGGAATAATGATGAGAAGCGACAAATTGAAGAAGTTGTCATCTGCACACTTCTAAAGTTTCGGCTAGCTCCATTAGAACTAGTAAAGTCACTTCCGAGTGAATTATACTTACATATTGATAATAGATGGAAATATGCAATGGACTTAGAGAAACAAATAAGAGAAAGAAGTCTAGTCCATCTATTTCCTGATATGTCTATGACAGAAATTAAGGAGCATTTGACAACATACAATTCTAAATTTCTTGTCAAACAAAGAGCCTTAAAATTAATGAATGGGCTATACATTGATGTGGAAAAGGAGACAAAAGCTAAATGGCAGGATATATTCAAAATAAAGGATGTTGGTGAACAATCTCAAGTTGAAATTGTTGATGTCACTGAGCAAGATCCTGATGTCACCGAGCAAGGTCGTGATGCTACCAAGCAAGACCCAGCTGACACTATTCAAATTGATGAAGATGTCATGGATGCAGAAGCACTGGAGTAGGAAATGGTAGAAGGCACTACCTATGCCAAACTTGTATCTAGTGAATCTATGATAGTACAAGTTTAGCCTTATCTGCCAGTCAAGCCACCTATCTCTACCGAAGCTCCTAAGGATACAGAACAAGGCACCAAAGGTCACAAGTCTGAAGCAGTAGAAGATACAACTAAAGATTAGATGTCTCAAGCACCGTCAAGCACTAAAAATGTTACAACTGAGACCCCTAGTACCGAGACACCCAAGGACACCACAATGGCTATAGGAACTGACCAAAGTGTTGCATCTACCGAGCAACCTACCAAGGGTCAGCAAGCCTCACATACACTTGTATTGGTACAACCGACCAAAGGAAAAGAGAAGAAGGTGAGAAAGCATAGTTTCAAAGTTGATTTAACTAAACCGATAGTGTTGCCCAATGTGGATATCTCAAAATTAAAAGGGCAAGCACTTATTGATTTCGGTGAACTATGCAAAGCAAAGGCCGAACAAGAAAAACAATTGGCTATTCAAAATAAGAATAAATTACTACAGAAGGTAAAGACACTACTAATAGAAATGCTACCTTCAGCAACAATGTCAACTGATGTAGCCATCCACATTCAACTAGATGAACTCCTTACTCAAATAGAAACATCTGGAGTTGATGCAATTGAGTACTTGGGCAAGCTAAAAGATAAAGAGCTTACTGCAAAGATGATAGAAGAGGTACAAAAAGCTCTCGCTATAGGAAAAGTAAAGCTTGTCAAATTCATTGCTGAGTTGTCCCCCCAACTCAAGCATATTCTTTATTTATTTCAGAAACATTCTACATTTTCCTTATTCATTAAAGATATCAAGAATAAAACTGATGCAATTGAGAAAGAGATCACCGATCTCTCAACTAAGTTGACCACCGAGCCTAATTCAGTTCAGAATTTTTATACCAAGCTTCAATAGCTCATGGCTCAACAGTTAGAACTCAGAAATGAAGAGCATAAGATCAGGATGGATATAATGACCCTCCAGACATTATTCCTTCCTCATCTCTCATCAGTTCAAGAGTAGATTAACCGAGCTACACGCCTATCTACTACACAAGAGGGAAGCACTCTTGATGGCTTAATATCACTATTGGCTGATATTCAAGCACAAAATTCTTTAATGGGAAGTGTAAAGGATGCACTCTCAGTCGCACTCACTGACGCCCGGAACAAGTATAAATCTATTTTTGATCAGTTACCACCCCCGGATGGAAATTAAGTTTTTGATGTTTGTCAAAAAGGGGGAGTAACACTACATGGGGGAGTAATACTATAATACTTATAGGGGGAGTAATACCAGACAAAGGGGGAGTATTACTATATTTGGAGAGTAAAGGTTTGCTACTATTCTATTTTACCGAGCAAGGAGCTAGTCAGTAAACTCCAAGGTTACCGATGTCGGTTAATGAAAGAAAAAGTCACCGAGAAGAGAATGTCTACTGAGTAAAGTTCGTATTAATCGAGTATCAACCGAGCAGTAACAAAATGCATTAAATAAGTGTATACATTATTAAATGAAGGATGCCAATGAGCTGGAGGTTTATTGAAGATAGGAATGTCATGCAAGAAGTTTGTTATGGATCAACGACAATTAAAATTCAAGAGTAAGATCTACAACACAGATTGAATGGTCCTAACCGAGCACAAGTACCAAGAAAGGTATACAAGTTTCAAGGCAAGATAAAATGTTTTTCAGATCGAAGGATACAATGAACCTAGTCAAGTTTGAAGATCTGATGGCTAAGATTAATCATGGGAAATGTGATTAAGGAGATTAAGTGGTTGGGAATTGCTTATAAATAAAGTAATGTTGTTGAACAAAGTATGCGGGCAAACTGAAGTACAGTGATGCTACAGAGGTGATTACCGAGTACAGAAGATTGAAGAACAGATTGAGAAGCCTAGCAAGGAGAAAGATAAGTCTTATGACAAGATTATCTTGAGCACATTGAGCACATAGAATCTACTTTAACATTTTAGATGTGAAGTTGCAGATATATTTTATTACTGTTATTTATTTTTGTAAGTGACAAGAAATCTCTTAACCGAGTGGACTTAGCAGTCATATTTGTAAATCCTCTTGGAAGGTAACATTCTGAATGAGTGTTTGAAATCCTTTGACAATGTCACTTCTAACAAAGTGAAGATTCTAATAGATCTAAGGGAAATCCCTTGACCGAGTCACATCTAGCAATGTGTATGTAATCTTTAACAGGATTTTCTTTTAACCAAGCATACTCTAGAAGAGTATATTTTCTTGTGGGTCCAAAATCCCACAGTGGTTTTTCCCTATTAGGGTTTCCATGTTAAATCTGGTGTCAAATGTGATTTAATGTTTCATGTTTATCTGTTTATGAGTTTGAATGATTTACAGTCATAAGTTGCATATCAAGCAAATGCTACCGAGGTTGAATCTGATTAGAGTAATTATGATTGAGGTTATCTGATTCACCCCCCCCTCTCATCTAACTAACAATTGGTATCAGAGCTTGGACTTCAGAAGAAAAGTTTAAAGGTACTTGAGGCAAGATCCGAAGATGTATAAAAGGGATGCACCAAAGCTGAACAAGTCAAGTTTCACCACATGGCAGAAAAGGATGAAGCTGCACTTATCAGGAATTGTAGAATATACAACATATTATCTGGAGAATGATTATATTGCACCTAGAACCTACCCTATGACAATGGAATAAATAAAGGCAAAGAAAGAATACATTCAAGCAATGATAGAGATAACATCAGCTTTGACCGACTCAGAGTTTAATGATCTAGAAGGTTGTAATGATGCCAAAGCAATGTGGAATAAGCTCACATCTGTGTATGGTGGAGATGAACATGTTCAAAGAGAAAAAGAAAACAATCTAAAAGGACAACTTGAATCGATGACAATGAATGAAGGTGAGAACATAAGCCAATACTATACAAGGTTAAAGGAAACTGTCAATCAAATCAAAGGAGCAGGAGGAACTATTGAAGAAAAGGATGTAACAAGTAAGTTGCTGGGAACACTTCTACCTGCTTATGCCATTAGAGTCTTTGCAATTAATGAATTGAGGTCTGTACCAAACATGCCAGTCTCTTTGGATGCCACTATAGGTAAGCTACATGCTTCTGAGTTAAGTAATTTTGATAACAGTGGGTCTTCGGTAAACAAAGTTGAGTCTGCATTCAGTTCTTTTCATCTTAGTGAATCTAAAGATTATAATGATTGAATGTCTAAGTATGCTGAAGGAAATCACAGTGGAGCAAGTGAGAGATTTCACAAAAAAATGGAAGAAGTACACAAACTATATGAGGAAATCAAAAAGCAAGAAGAGTTTGAATTCTTATTGGCCAGAAGGTTACCGAGAGGCAAAGGTAAGTATAAAGGGAAGTTACCTTTAAAATGTTTTAACTATGATAAAATTGGACATATGGCTTGCAACTGTTCTGACAAAGATGATGAAAAGAAAGAATACCGAGATGACAGACATAAAGACAACCAATACAGAAGGCAGTGAGACTTCAGAAGGAGAGAAAGAAAGACATGCCCAGTAGCTGATGAGGAATTCAATAATGATAAATCTGATGAGACTGAGACAAAGGAAGTTGTATATCTAGCTATCAAAGATGGATCAGATGAAGAAAGGTATCAAGAAAAAGCCTTAATATCACACATAAATAAAAATGATTCTTGGATCATAGATAGTGGATGCTCACATCACATGACAGGTGATAAACACAAGTTTGTTAAATTAGAAGATTATGATGGAGGTCATGTAAGATTTGGTAATGATGCACCATGTCCTGTGAAAGGTAAAGGTTCAATTACACTTCTTAACAATGCTAAATGTGATGATGTATATTGGGTTGAAGGTTTGAAATACAATTTTTTGAGTGTAGCATAGCTAAATAATACAGGATAGCGAATAGAATTTCAGAAAGGAATTGTCAAAGTTCATGACAAACATGGAAAGTTCGTTGCTACCGGGACTCAAACAAGAGGTAATACATTTCACCTTGACTCAACTCTGAACAATTGTCTATATGCAAAAATAGAAGATACCTGGTTATGGCATAAAAGGTTTTGTCATGTAAATTTGGATAGTCTGATCAAAATAAGTAAGAAGCATCATGTAAGAGGTCTACCGAGCTTGGAAAAACTTGAGAATGCAATATGCCGAGGATGTCAGATGGGTAAGATGACAAAATCAAGATTTACAAGTAAGTCTTACACTTCTAAAGGAATTTTAGATCTTGTACACACCGATCTTTGTGGTCCCATGAAAGTTCAAAGTTACTATGGTGATAAATACTTCATATTATTTGTGGATGATTACTCAAGGATGATGTCAGTTATGTTTCTAAAAGAGAAATCAGAATCTTTTCAAATGTTCAAATGGTATAAGGCAAGAGTTGAATAAGAAATAGGAAGACAGTTGAAATGTCTTAGATCTGATAGAGGAGGAGAATTCATTTCTGATGAATTTAACTTATTTTGCAATGATCATGGTATAAAGAGACAAGTGTCAGCACCAAGGACACCACAACAAAATGGAATAGCTGAAAGAAGGAACATATCAATTGTAGATTGTGCCAGAACTTTGATGATAGAAAAGAGAGCACCTCAAATATTTTGGAGAGAAGCAATAAGCACTGCAATTTACACCTTGAATCGAGTACAACTGAAGAAAGGAACTATGAAGACACCTTATGAAATCTGGTATGACAAGAAACCAAATTTAAGTTATTTTAAAATATTTGGAAGTAGATGTTATGTTCACAAAGATGATAGAAATGGAAAATTTGATCAGAAAAGCAAGGAAGGAACATTTCTTGGTTATTCCTCTAGGAGTAAAGCATTTAAATGTTTGATCAAATCATCTAACAAAATTGTGGAAAGTGCAAATGTGAAAATTGATAAATTTGCAGAAAGGAATGATGAAGAAAACTCTAAAGAACCAGAAGATTATAAAGAGTTTGTATATGTACAACCGACAAATTTTATCGAGAAAGCCAATGAAGAAATTACTCAGTTACTGAGTGATGAAGAAGATCATACAGAGCCTACCGAGCCTATATTAGCAAAATATGTCAGAGGAAATCATGCATCAAGTCAGATTATAGGAGATAAGGATGCTCCAGTGATGACAAGGAACAAACTGAGACAGAACACATGTCTGATATCCGAATTTGAACCGAGGATAGTAAAAGAGGCATTAAGCAATGAAGATTGGGTAAATGCTATGATAGAAGAGATTGATCAAATCAAGGAAAATGATACATGGACACTGGTCCCAAGACCAAAAGAGAAAAATGTAATTGGTACAAAGTGGATTTTCAGGAATAAGCTAAATGAAAAAGTTGAGGTCATTCAGAATAAAGCAAGGCTAGTTTACAAAGGTTATGCTCGAGAAGAAGGAATAGACTATGGAGAAACTTTTGCACGTGTAGCAAGACTTGAAGGAGTAAGAACATTGTTGGCATATGCTGCTTACAAAAATTTCAAGGTATATCAAATGGATGTTAAATCTGCATTTTTGAATGGTATACTAGAAGAAGAAGTCTATATTGAACAACTGGAAGGATTTATTGAAGAGAAGAATAAAGATCAGGTATGTCAGTTGAACAAAGCTTTATATGGTCTAAAGCAAGCACCCAGAGCATGGTATGAAAGGTTGCACTCTTATTAAAGATTGGATTTATGAGGACTAGTGAGAACAACAACATGTATATGAAGAATGATGAGAATGGAATACTGATGTCAGCCATATTTGTTGATGATATTATTTTTTGTGGAATTGATTCTTTATGTAAGAACTTTGGAAATGAAATGTGTAAATAATTTGAGATGTCATTAATCCATGAGATAAAGTATTTTATAGGTTTACAAATACTACAAATGAAAAATGGGATTTTCATTACTCAATCCAAGTATATAAAGGAAATCTTGAAGAAATTTGGAATGGATGATTCTAAACCTGTAAGTACTCCTATGACTACTAATTGTAAACTATCAAAGAATGATGAATCTACATCTGTTGATGAGACACTTTACCGATCTATGATTGGAAAGTTGTAATATGTAGTTCACAGCAGGTTGATATAGCACATGCAGTAGGTATAGCTGCAAGATTTTCTGCAGATCCAAAAGAAACTCATATGACAGTAGTCAAGAGAATTTTCAGATATTTGAGAGGCACTAAATATTATGGTCTACTATATGAAAAGAGGAATGATTTTGACTTAAAAGTCTATACTGATGTTGATTGGGTAGGAAATATTGATGATAGGAAAAACACAAGTGGTGGAGCTTTCTTTTTGGGAGAAAGACTAGTAAGTTGGCCTAGCAAGAAACAAGGATGCATTTCACAGTCAACAGTTGAAGCTGAATATGTCACTGCAGCATTGAATTGTACCAATATAGCATGGATTAAACAAATGTTAGAAGGAATGAATGAGACAGTTACTGAGCCAGTAACTATATTTTATGATAATACAAGTGCTATTAACATTTCAAAGAATCTGGCAATGCACTCTAAGACAAAACATATCTCTATAAAGTATCATTATCTTAGAGAAGAAGTTCAAGAAAAGAATGTTGTGCTGGAATATGTTAGCACAAAGGAACAAATCGCAAACATCTTCACAAAGCCACTACCAAGGGACACTTTTGAGTATCTCAAAAGTAAGTTAGGGGTCCTACCCCTATCTAGCACTCAGTGACAGAGTTTGGTGACAACATCAATTCTATGACTCCAAAGAGTACTATTTGTAAGTTGATGCTGATTTACACAGTTTAGAAGGATGTCTAAAGTTGTGCAGGAAATAGTGAATGAAGACAAGTTGCTCTGACCGAGATACATTTGTATATGTTTGAACTACAAGGAAATTACTGCACAGGGGGAGTAATTATGGATCAGTCTTACTTTTGGCATTGTTGTCAAAGGGGGAGATGATTGTTACAACTCAAAGGGGAGAAGACTAATAACAAAAGATTACAAGACAAGTTTATAGCTCAAGGATAACAGGAGAAGAATAACAACAGTTTGAATCAATTGGAATAAATCAAGCTGGTATTGCCATCAATGCCAAAGGGGGAGATTGTTGGCATTACAATAAGTTTGATGGTTGATGATATTGGGAAGGTTGTTGGAGATGAATGATATAATTGATAAAGGATGATTACTATCTTAATATTATTATTTTGTCATTGATGTCAAGCAATTGATTTTCTGATTCAGTATGATGTTGCCATATCTTAAAAAGTATGTTTTTATGAGTATAAAGATGTTGGTAAGTGACACAGAAAGAATGTGAAAATGAAGGGGAGTAATAAGTTATTCAATGGGCAACTATTATTGAGTTAGACAGTGATGAGATTATGATGTTTTGATTGTTTTGATATCCTATATATATGTATTCAAATACTGAACAAGAAGGGGAAAAGATTTCAGGTAATAGAATGAGTAAAGGTTTGATACTATTCTATTTTACCGAGCAAGGAGCTAGTCGGTAAACTCCAAGGTTACCGATGTCGGTTAATGAAAGAAAAAGTCACCGAGAAGAGAATGTCTACTGAGTAAAGTTCAGTATTAACCGAGTATCAACCGAGCAGTAAAAAAATGCATTAAATAAGTGTATACATTATTAAATGAAGGATGCCAATGAGCTGGAGGTTTATTGAAGATAGGAATGTCGTGGAAGAAGTTTGTTAAGGACCAATGGCAATTAAAATTCAAGAGTAAGATCTACAACATAGATTGAATGGTCCTAATCGAGCACAAGTACCAAGAAAGGTATACAAGTTTCAAGGCAAGATAAAACATTTTTCAGATCAAAGGATACAATGAACCTAGTCAAGTTTGAAGATCTGATAGCTAAGATTAATCATGGGAAATGTGATTAAGGAGATTAAGCGGTTGGGAATTTCTTATAAATAAAGTATTGTTCTTGAACAAAGTATGCAGGCAAACTAAAGCACAGTGATGCTACAGAGGTGATTACCAAGTACAGAATATTGAAGATCTGATTAAAGAACAGGTTGAGAAGCCCAGTAAGGAGAAAGATAAGTCTTATGACAAGATTATCTTGAGCACATTGAGCACATAGAATCTATTTGAACATTTTATATGTGAAGTTGCAGATATATTTTATTACTGTTATTTATTTTTGTAAGTGACAAGAAATCTCTTAACCGAGTGGACTTAGCAGTCTTATTTGTAAATCCTCTTGGAAGGTAACATTCTGAATGAGTGTTTGAAATCCTTTGACAAGGTCACTTCTAACAAAGTGAAGATTCTAACAGATCTAAGGGAAATCCCTTGACTGGGTCACATCTAGCAATGTGTATGTAATCTTTAATAGGATTTGCTTTTAACCGAGCATACTCTAGAAGAGTATATTTTCTTGTGGGTCTGAAATCCCATAGTGGTTTTTCCCTATTAGGGTTTCCACATTAAATCTGATGTCAAATGTGATTTGATGTTTTGTGTTTATCTATTTATGAGTTTGAATAATTTATAGTCATAAGTTGCATATCAAGTAAATGCTACCGAGGTTAAATCTGATTAGAGTAATTATGATTGAGGTTATTTGATTCACCCCCCCTCTCATCTAACTAACAATAATAATGTCCCACCACCTTATTCTCAGTCCATGCCTTCTTTCAATAACATCGCACCACCTTCTCAATCAACTATGTCTAACATCAATTCTTCTACCGAAGTGACAATTAACAATCTTGCTCAAACCGTGTCTTCCTTACAACAATAAATTACTTCTATGAGTCAATCCAAGTTTAGTGTGCCCACCTTTGATGTTGCAAGCCCACTTTATCTTGATATTGTTAAATTCATGCCACCTAAACATGTTGAGGTCCCTTAATTAGAACTCTATAATAGAAAAGGTGATCCTCTTACGCATGTCAAAACATTTCAAACCATGTGTACCGATTTTGCTTATGATCAAACATTGCTTGCAAAATTGTTTACAAGAACACTAAGAGATAAGGATTTACAATGGTATTTCTCTTTGTCTTCTTATTCTATCACTTCTTTTCAACAACTGGCAAATGCTTTCATCCAACAATTTCAAAATAACATTGGTCCTAAAATCATTTTGACTAATTTAATGCATTGTAAACAAGGTGTTAAAGAAAAAGTGACTGATTTCATTGGTAGATATAAGAATTTGTGTGCTCAAAAATATTTTCATGTACCTAATAAGATATTCAACAAATTTTCATTTCTAATTTGCAAAAAGATATCAAAGAAAAGCTTCTTTTGTTTGAGTTTACTTCGTTCCCGCAGTTGCGTGCAATACTCCATAATTATCAACTGGCTATGAGTCAAATGGAGCAATCAAATCCTATGGCTCCGATTGATAAAGGGGAGAGTCTTCAACAACCATTTGCAAAGTTCAAACCAACAAAAAGCTTCATCAAGTTCAATGATACAATCAACAACAACAATGCGAATGCTACAACAGGTGTGTCTTCTATTTCTAAATTTTTCCACAAAGAAAGATAGTTTACTCCTTTGAATGAATATTTACATAGTATTATGTCTCAGTTGCTGCAAATAAATGTTATCAAGCTTCTTCCTATAAAACAAGTCGATCCTTCTAAACTTGTGTCCCCTTATTTTGATAACAATTCATTTTGTCAATTTCATCGTCAGCCTAGTCATAATACTGAGAGATGTTTCACATTGAAAAATAAGATTCAAGATTTGATTGATAATAATACTATATTTGTGGCAGGTGTGAATGATAAAGAGAATAAATCAGTAGCTCCTCCTAATCAAAATCTTCAGATTTTCAACAATTCCTTGCCTTCTCATGCCTCTAATGTGATTGATATTGTGCCTGCTTCTTTCTCTTCTAAGGAATTTACCTCTATGGCTCCAAACTTGGTAAATATGGTAGAAAAACAAGATACTCCTAAGGATCTTTGTATTACATTTGACCCTAGTGAGACCATTAGAGCACTTAATGGCCCTTTATACATAGTTGCAAAGGTTAAGGATATCCCTTTCCATGGAGATCTTACTGATCCCTCTTGCATGGTTAATGTCATCACCGAGGAGTATATTTTCACTGTACGATTGCATAAGCCAATATATGATGCTTCTAATGTGGTTGTGAAGTTATTTGATAGCTTCTCTTATCTTACCATTGGATCTATCACCCTTCCTATTGAAGTTCATACTAAATCCATGGATGTTGATTTTTTTATCATACCCTCTTCCAAGCAATTCCATGTGAAGTTGGGCTATCCTTGGATATCTTCCATGAAGGCTATTGCTTCTCCAATCCCTAAGTATCTAAAATTGTCCTCACAATGGAGAAATCATAACCGTGAACCATGGCTTATTCTGTCCATCTGAAAGACGCCCTTGTGTTTCTATTGATTTCTTTTGGCCTAAACAATTTCAATGTCTTCCATCAAGGAGTGATGCTCTTTTTCAATCTTATCAAAAATGGAAGAAAGATATGATCTTATCCTTAAGTCAACCTATATCCCCAACACTTAAACATTCCTATCTTACTTAAAGATGAGGTTCTTCCCCTCATGGATAGAACTAATCTCCCTCCTAAGGAAGATAGTCAACCTATTCCTATGGATGTGACTATACCTTCTCCTAAGAAGAACAACAATATTCTTCCTAATGTTAGACATGTACCTACTCCTCATGATGGACTTGGTCTTCTTCCTACACATAACATTCCTCCTTTGTGTGGTGCAATTCCACCTCCTTCCCCTTATTGAGAGAAGAGGCCTGCTTTTCCTCTTGTTCAACCTAAAAGACCTCAACCTAAACCTTCAACTATCAAGGAGAGAAAAATTCTTAATTTTTTGAGTGTTCCTCCTGCTTCTTAGCCTTCCACTAAGACTCAACAAAATAATTGTGCAATAGAATGCTGATGAAGACATCATGTTTGAGCTCATGAAGTTGTCCCTCAAAATACTCAATCTCATAAGACTACAATAGTTGACATGATTCCCTTTTATCCTAAGCAAGATTTTCAACCTACATCTCCAAATCATAAGTTTCACAAAACATGTGATGGATTTACTCCTATTCATGTTCTTTCTCCTCTTTCTCTAAACTTTGATGAAGAAATCAGTGAAAATGTTATTCATGATGGCAATACAACTCCTAATGCTTTTGATAGTGAGTATGAATATGTTGATGTGGACAAGCATTTGTCCACTGAATTTTCACAAACCCTAATCCTAGCTCCTAGAATTGAACAAAGTGACATACTACATGAGCATAGTCCTTGTTTGGATCTTGTGATAGCTTCATTTGATGTGCTCGATGTCTCTCCTCTGGCATGTTGCTCGACTTCCCAAAATAGTGATCAACAAGTTTGGGAGGTGGATGTCATGCTAGATTAGCAATATTAGCACTGTATATCTTCTCTCTCTCTCTCTCTCTCTCTCTCTCTCTCTCTCTCTCTCCTTTCTTGCTCTTTTGTGACTATTCTTCTATGTGTATACCCATTCTTCTATTATCCCCTTAATGTCTACTTGGGGATGATACAAAGCATTGAGATCTTTTCTTGGTCTCTTTCACGTTGACTCGATAGAAATCCTCTCTTCCCTTTCTTTGAGGAGTGACAATTATTATATGCACATATATATATGATATACATGAGTTATCATACAACATATTGACCCTGAGGAAAGAGAAACTACCTCATCTTTTGTGTTCATTATCCTTGAGTTTATTCCTCGATTGGGGGCTAAATCCTTGTGATAATGTGCTCTCTTCTCTCTCTCTCTTAGGTGTATCCTACATTAAAGAAATCACTCTCGATAAGGTGTGTGTGATCGCTTTAACGTGGGGGCATACACTCCACTCATATTCTCCTTCTTGATACTTAAGAATTACTTAGTGAACTTTGTTTTTCTTTGTAATCTTTGGTATCCTTGCTTTAATGACTCATAGTGAGGGGAACTCTTCTACTTGCAATCATGGTTCTCCCCTTCTTGATATTCCCTTTTACTTTGTCAATCAAAGTTGTAAGATCCTAAGTCCACTGGGGGCTTGGCACATCTTTCCTCCTTGACGTGGTAAAAGTCTTTCAATCTTGTTTCCTTGTGCATTACCGACAATATTGTCATACGCTCATACTCCCGCTAAAGTGGGGGCTAAATGTAGTGTCATAAAATTGTGACCCTAGCAATTTTTGACTGCATTAGGGTCCTCACACATGTGAAATCAAAACTCCTATCTTGATTGGAGACCAGAGACTGCTCAACCCCAAAAAACTGCTTCTCCCTTGCCCTCCGCACCACCCTGTCTGCACTTTTCCCTGGAGAAAAGGGCAGGATAGGGGCGTGGCACCCTTGTCCCCCTAGGAAAGGGGCATGACACCACTTTCCATGCCTTATTTTGGGGAAGGACCTTCCCTGGGTTTGCATAGAAGGTTGTGCAGTGAGCGGGAAAACTTCCCTAATGTCGCCTGTGATGAAAATGAGTTTTATTAACCCTAATTGACAAGTATAAAACTTGCATTTTCTCTCTCATTTGCATAATTTGGTTAAGTGATAAGACATATACATGAGATCATGCATTCAAGCATTCTTTTCCAGTATTGAGCTTTCTCAAGTCTCCCTTCAAGGCTAGGTATTGCATTCAATTCAAGGATTTACATTACAGTCTTTCATTTACGTTTACTTGCAAGTACTTTCTTTCATTAATTGGTTAATTCCAAAACTGAGGGTTGACTCGAAGGCAAACCCCCAATCCCAACCCATTTTATCTCTTTTTTGTGTGTAGGTTGTAGGTGCACAGATGTACTTTCGGATTTGGACTCCATCTGTTGAGGCGGAAAAACCCTTTTTCATTTCATAGATTTTTGGGAGGACCATGTACATTCCCACCATAGTTCGGCCAACTTTTCCTCAAATTCACAAGGCGGCTTCATCTCGACAATTACTGCCAGATCCAAGTGCACATCTTCATCCCACGGTTTGATCTCAAGTTATAATCAGTTCTTTGTCACTTTTGCACTTCGTCTCTATACATAATTCAATCTATTCCTTTTCCACTCCAAATAGAAGAGGGGATTAACTTATCATTCTCATTTCATTCAGAATTCTATCTTCTTCTTTGGAGGTTGAATCTAATGTATTTCCCCCCCCTCTTCCTATGTAATGTGTGAAAAGTGTTTGAGGGGAAATCCGTAGTGAAACTCTCATATTTCCTTGGAGGGAAATGGTATCTTTCCTCTTGATCTCATTCACACATTCTTGACCCACCATTACAAGTAGATGTAAAATACATGTCTCAAGAAGTGGTGATCTTCTAAGAGATAAAAGAAATAAAATCACATATTTCCCAAGAGGGATTTAGTCATAACAACATACCATTGTAAGAAATGATAATCACGTATGAAAAATGTAGTCTCTAAAGGAAATAATGATAAATATGGTAGAAAGAAATAGAAAGGAGTAGAATCCTTTCCCCCCCAAGTGAGAAGAACAAAGAGAAACATTACACATCTTCTAATGGGGATCATTTTCAAGTGATACACCTTCCTAATGGAATGAATCCTCTCAAGGAAGGGTCATGTACTTCATAGGAGACCATTCAATCTTAGGGGCATATCATACTTGTAAATAATTGAAAGCATAAAAGACGCAAGTTTTCTAAGGGAATTAAGAGAAAAAAAAGTGTATTACTCATTAAAGATGCTCCTCTTCAAGCAAAGAGGAAATCCAAAGAACAATTATATGCTCACATAAGAATAACCTTATGCAAGAAAAGAGATCTAATAATGAATAATGCATAAAGATAAAGATAAGTCAATGGAAAGAAGAAGGAAAGTGGACTTCATGTTGCTACCCCAAAGTGTTTAACATTGAAATAATACCACCATAAATGATAAAGAGGCCCCAATTAAGTTGGGTAGTTATGTCATAGGCTGAAGAGCAACATGAAGAGAAAAGAAGTGCTAAGGCACTATGTTCATATCAAGGAAGATAGCTAGATCTATTGTAAGAGAAATTCTTTCATGATCATATTGGGTTTGAACAAATTTCTTAAATGCATGACATTTCCCAAGAGAATGTGAATATGAATCATGAAAAATGCAATATTCCACACCTTTTACTTGCTTAAGATTCTTGTTTTTGTTTTTAGGAGGGAAGGAAATATTCTTATCATATTTTAACCTCCAATAGATTCTCGTAGCTAGTCTTTCAGGATGATAAATATGTTTTAAGTCATTTGATTGGCATGGAAGAGGAAAAGTATTAGAAGAAGAAGGTTTATGATCTGTGATTCTAATTTTACCACTATAGATGCAATCTTGAATAGATTTTTTTAAATCAGGGAAATCATCAACATTATGATCATAGTTTTGATCAAATGAGCAAAAAGGACATTTGGAAGAAGAATCATTCTTGCGGGCTCTTTTAATTTGTCGCCTTTGAAGATAGTTCTTAAAATTTTCAATCCTAAGGAATTCATCCTTAGAGAGAGGAGTCTTGTTTCCTAGGCCTTCTGTAGTAGCTTGTGTAGGAGGGTTTATAGGGACACAAATTCCTTGTTCAAATTTCCCAATTCCATGTCCTCTAAAACCTTTTTTTGTTATTTTATTAAAGCCACAACTATAAGAATGTCGCAAATGGGAAGTTGGAAGAATAGGATCATGAATTTATTTAAAATGTGATGTGAAAGGGGGAATAAAAGGATTTGTAGATAAAGAGGGAATATCTTGTGAAAGGATAATCTTCTTTCTTTTGTCATTCTTATCATTTTTGGGAGATTTGGGATGAACATCTTCATCATCTAAAGATTCATCTTTACTCATTTCTATGCAAGTGGAAAGATCATGAATAAAATGCATAACATAATGCTGTTTACATATACTTTAGTGTTGAAGATAGGTCCTAGGAGAATAAGGAGGGTCTAGAGAGGTAAGAATATTAATAGTTTGATGTTGCCCCTCTTTCTCAAGGGTATGTGTATTAGAAGAAGATGGATCTATATCATTGTCCAATGCTTGCTCTTTTTTAGAGAGATCATTGGTTATAATATTAGTTCTCATCTTATTCACACAAGATACCCTAGGAGAGATGTAAGGATTAGAGTTTATAGGGTTGGGATCTACAAAAGCCTTAAGGCGATTAACATATGAAATGCATTTTGTTAATAACATCACCATAATTCAACAAAAATAATAAATGAAAGCTTTGAGATCAATTTGTAAATGACACGACTTTGAAATCCTAGCAACACAATATGACCAAGTGCTATGAATGAAAAGAAGCAACATGAAATGAAGAAAGCCATTGTCTAACACATGATTGTAATAAATGTATGTAAAAAACAATGTAATCATATGTGAAATAGAAAACAAATCCAATCTATTGATTGCCATTGAAAGTCAATTATTTAAAATCTTAATGTTCTTGAAAAAAAAAGATCTAAAATTAGGACCTTTTTATGAAAATTAATTTAAAATTCAAGAGTGTTGAAATTTGAATTTGTATTTGACCTTAAGGGGTGCAAAAATTGTTAAAGTACGCTAATTTTCTGGATTTAGGAAGAAAACTACAATCAATTTCGACTCTCAAAATTTCAGGAAAAAAGATAGGGACTATGTGCAAAGTGTACTCGGTCCAACCAAATTATTTTGAAATTTTCAAGGATGATAGAAATTATGATTTTAATTGGGAATCCAAAAAATTAGTCGATTTGGAGATGTCTAGATCGGTCAAATTAGCAGTCAAAGGTAAAAAATAGGAGATTCTTAAAAATTAGTGTTTGACTTTTTAACCACTTATTTTTTAGAATTAAAAGATAGATTTGAATTGCAATTTTGAAATACAAATCAGATCTGAAACAAGCAATTAAAATGCTACACTTCACAAGCTCAATTTTGTCAAAATGTAAAATTAGGGTTTTTATGCTATTAACCTCTAAAATTTGCAAAAAGATTAAACTTGGAAATGAAAATTTGAAATGAAAATTGCAATAATTCAGATCTAACAATAAGCAATCAGAATTAAAGTGTAAGACATCGGGTTCACCAAATGGTAAAGTGGAAAAGTGGATCGTAGTGACTCCCCACCTAGGAGAGAGAAAGAAAGTCACTAGGATGATTTTCACTATGCAGAAAAGGGAGATAAAATGTATGAAATGAGGTTCTACTGGTTTGGGATTGTGTTGTAATTTCGGATATGAGATATTCAAATTGATACGGATTTTACCTACAAATTCAGAGAGAAGTCATCAGGATCGTGTTGAAAGTGCACACGGTCCTCCAAAAAATCTGCGCACGGAAAAAGGTTTTTCCATCTCTACAAATGGAGTCCAAACCTGCAATTATAGCTACACACTTGCAACCAACACACAAAAAAGAAGGGAAAAAGGGTTGTGGATAGGGGGTTGCCTCAATCAAACCCCGATTGAGGAATCAACCTTGAAAGAAAGTAATTGCAAATGCTTAAATGTAAATAATGGAAATGTATACCTTGTAGATCTGCAATTGATGATGATTGCTTTTCTTCTTGAATGTAATCACAAATGTTGTATGAAATGGCATGTAACATGATAAAACCCTAACACACACATTCTTGCAAATGAATATTGTAATGTTACTCCAATGGAAGAATGAAGAAGATGCTTGAAGACTTGAATGCTTGATGAAGACCTTTTTCTTATATCTCGCCTATCAAGAATGCTTGTGTATCATCTGTGTATCAAATGAGGGAATTGAATCTCTTTTTATACATGCCTAGGAGAATTAATTTTCATCCATAAAAGGATGACAAAGAGAGATTGAAATCCCCGAAGAGAAAATAAAGAAAAAGGGGTTGGATGGACCCATCTTAGGGCCACCCTAAGAGGGGGGGATAGGAGCACCATGCCCCTGTCCTTCCCTATCTTGGGGCCCAGATAGGGTTTTAAGGCATCATAAGGGCTGAAACAAGGGGAGACCTAGGATTAAAATGCAAAGAGGGGTCTCAGTTGAATGGAGTGATGCAGTCACATAGGCGAGGGCTCAAGATGTGGTCAAAATTGTGGGGGTCACAATTTCAGGATGCTACATATACATATATACAAATCAAAACACAGAGCATGAGGTGATTTTTATTAACTCTAGGGTCAATATGTTGTTATGATATATATATGTATATGTATATGTAAACAAATTTGTCACTACGATCGTTTATCTAAAACTGACCCTGTTTACCCGATGAGCAGTGACAAACATCCCACCAGTTGGAGAGATTGGGGTAAAACCACAATCTTCCTCTACATTTGAGAGGGGCAACTCCCTCGTATGATAGGGGAATTTAGGATTTTTGTGTACTTTTAACCTGAAAGTACATAAAGGAGAAAACATAAAGATTGGGGTAAAACCACAATCTTCCTCTACGTTTGAGGCATTGTCACTGCTCATCCAGAAAACAGGGCCAGTTTCAGATAAACGACCGCAGTGACAAATCTATTTACCAATAGATTTTTGGTGACTCTACTGGGGAGCAACATACCAGTGTGCTTTGTTCTTTAGATATTGTAAGGTACCTTCTTCAGAATGAAGGTTGGCGACTCTGTTTGAAAGATCAAATTTAGAACAATGTTTTGGTACATAGGAAAGTTGGAAAGTGACAGTGAAAGTGACAATGAAGACTCTATATATCCAAAGAAGCAGGTTTCTGATGAGCCCATACAAGTTTAACTCTTGAAGAAATTTCATGGTGGCATGGAGTTTACTCCTAATAAGATTCACGCTGCCTTACATCAAGTGTTGCAAAGCTTTGAAGAAAAGGATGGAAAGGAGATTGGTTTTCTTGATTGTGATCATTTACATAAATCAACAACAATCAAGAAAGATGAAGACAAAAGTGATCTTTTTCCTATACCAGTTGCTCAAAAGAATCTGAGTTTTGATAGTCCTGAACAAGTCAACTTATTGGAGAGTTTATACAATGGAAATAAACTTGATCATCATAAAATTAATCCTTCTCTACTCCAAAATCTGCAAAAGATTGAGGAAAAAGATGGAAGAGAGGACCAAATATGTTCTCGTGATTGTATTCTTGAATCAACAATGGATAATAATGATGATGTTCATCCTCCTCCACCTATTTCCCAACAAAATCACTCTCATTGATTCACATATCAAGTTTTTGAAAATCTTTTATGGAAATAGAAAACTTGATCATGAGAAAGTGCATCCTTCTTTGCTTCAAACATTACAAAAGATTGAATGAAAATCATTTTCTCACTGATATAAATTCATGTGAAGAAATTAATGAAAGGAGCTCATAAGAATGTGCATATGCAGAAGAAGATGAAGTCACATCTACTTGTAAGGACACATGTCAAGAGAAAGATCTAAAGTGAGTGAGATAGAGAAAGAATATTGCATTGAAAAATTCCATGATCACTATGAAGATTGTCATTACAAAGAAAAGGTCTTCTATCATCTTGAAAATAAAGAACTTGAAGATGATAAATTAAATTATTTTCACACATGCATGCAGCTAAATCTTGAAGAAGTTGATGAAGAAAGAGAATCCCAAGATGAATCTCCTAAAGTCTTCATTACAACTTGGTGTCTCAATTCTTCTGATGATGATTTTCTATGTGGAGAAGATATTCTCATTCGTCCATCATTGACAGTTGAAGATGAAACATTTTCTGATGAAATCAAAGGTATGATACCTAGTGGACAACCTTGTACATATATGTCCAATGGAGAAGCAACCATAGGTAAAATTTTGCAAACATATTCCTTATCTTAAAAAATGGATACTTTTACTGAACTCCTAGATCAGCCCCAAGTGAAAGAAGATGAACCATCAAGAATCCACTTTTTATCATACATGCCACCTAAATATGAATTTTTCAAATTTCCTGAAGAGTGTGATGAAGAGGAATCATTGGGACAAGACAACACAAAAAGTAATACACATGTCTATGAGTAGGTTGAAGATGAAATCCATGCAGGAATATCAACAAATGTCCCTATCTCGATGGAATTGCAATCTATGCCTTATGAAGTTTCCAAGGTTCAAATCAATCCTCCTTTTGAATATTTGGATCAAGAAGACACCCCTATCAAAGAGGATAGTTTTGGGAACTGTACCAAAAATGCAGAGATAAATGAGGTAATGTATGTTCTAATGAAGGAAGCCAATCAAGTTAATTCTCATAATGTTTGTATTTCAGGTTGGTGTTTGAAGGCTTCAAGTGATGACTTCTCCTATGGTGAAAGTGTGTACCTCAATCCTGTGTTTTTCAGATGAGTGTATTTCTACAGGTGATTTTCAAGTTGATACTCAAGAACAAGATTCGATGGATGTGTCAACTCAAGTTTATTCACATTACAGATTATATGAAGGTTTTCCAATTCATGGATTAATTTATTGCAAACTAGACTATTAGAGTGATCTTCAGATAGAGGATATAGGTATGCTTGATAATATTCCCCAAATTGCCAACAATGTTCAAAGTGGTACCCAAATCTTTCAAGAGAGCCTGCAAATTTATAATGAGAGATTGTTGTTTGGTTCATTACTCAAAGATATTTATCATCTTATATATGTAGATCTTGCCAACCTGCTGAGATTACGGGTGTCACATGGATGCACGCCACTTATCTGCAAAGGTGCCTATTTCTCTCAGCCTGTGAATGGTTTTGTATGATAATCATGGAGAGTTTTGAGGTGGGATTTTCCTACCATGTACATACTTTAGTTATAAGTTTGTTGTGTTCATCCCATTTTTGGTTTGTGTCTGGTCTCTCTAGCTATTCCCTATGATTGTTTCCTCTTTGACTTTGTTGCCCAATGGATAGTGCACTAGCCTGCGAACCAGAGATTTTGGGTTCATCTTGCTTCCTTTGCAGTCCTTGTCCCCAGTTAGAGCCAGCTGTTGCCCCCATATTTGGCATACTTAAAATGTTAATTTCAAACCGATGTCAATGTTGAATGAAGATCCAATAGGTGTTTATGCATAAGTAGTGAGCACGTGGTGCAAGGTCATTGCCAGTCAAAATATGAAAAATGGATGAATTTTGGAAATTACCAAGAATTGAGGGAAATAATTTGATAGAAAGGTTCTAAGAATCATTTTGTGTCATGTGGCCAATTTTCCCTTGAACCCAGTTCATATTTTGCTATATATTAAACCTTCAAAAATTGGTGTCCATCGCCTAGAAATGATTAAAATCTCTCAATTTATGATTCATCACGAGGATTAAATAATTTTATTGTCATGTTTCCCTACCATAAATGTGTGTTTCTAATTTCAGGATCTAACTCCCTACCGTTTGGAAGATATGGTCATTTTTCTCAAGCGTGAGCATTAAATTTAAAATATTTTTCAAATAAATAATTTAATATTTTAGATAATTTTAATATTTTGGTCATTTTAGGGAAAAAGTTGTCTAGAAACATCATTTCCATTTCTCCTTTATTCTCCTCCATGGTCGATGGTTTCTGGAGGTCAAGGTCATAGTCTTTGAAAGAAATGGTTAAAGATGCTCCATTTTCGAGCATTTCTAACCCATAATCTTAACCTTTAAAAAAAATGGTTAGGAATGCTTTGTTTTCAAGAATTATTAACCCATATTTATAACCTCTCTCAAAAAAGTTAAGAATGCTCCAAAATGGAGCATCTATAACCTTATTTCTTAACCTTGTGGGCTCGCTTTGTCAAAGAGTTTTTAAAAAGAAACTTCAAATAATAGGCTATGAACATTCAACAATGCATTAAAGAAGAGAGGGAGTTCATCATATGTTGAAGTTGCAACTGCGCTGGAGACATGAAAGCGAATTACGGGAGCCTCTGAAGGAGATTTCATTTCACAGGTTGCAATAATGGTGAAACACACATAATATATTTGATGAAGTCTATAGACTTCAGAAACTTCCAAGTGATTACAGTTGGCATGTGTAATGAAATCCTCTCCAACCTTTGGCCGCATCATCTTAACCTGTACAAAATGAGAACCTTGAAATAAGAGTATGGACATTTATCGAGGCATTAAATATTTGAGGGAGTTAATCAAATTATGAAGTTGTAGTTGCTCTCAAGATATACATGCCAACGTGGAAACTAGATTACACCACAAACTGCACTGGTAATTATAACTGGAAGCATAAACATGTTGTGAAATGCAGATATGTGTGCAAGATGTGAAATGCAGATATGTAGATAAAGAGAACGATAATTCTGCGAGTTGATTGACATAATGCCTTAAAGAAACATGGTCTTATTAACTGCCAACCCTGTCATCTCTAAGTTGCATTTCATATGCATTTTAACCTTACAATTGCAATCTTTCTGCCCGCAAGCCAACATGGAAGTCATCAAACTAGTCACGGTTTTTAGTAAAACATAGAGGATAAAGTAATTTTGCCAGTTGTGTAGTTGCCATTGTTTTGGTAGATATATATGTAGATCGTGGAGACATAGATAATACATGTAAAGTGTTTGAAGTATTGTAGATCGCAAAAACTTAGACAAGGAAAGCAAACTATCTGACATAATGCTCCAAAGAGATGTATTGGTAGGTGTAAAGCTGAATTCCATGATCAACGAATGGAGATTTGTTAAAGTGTAGTTATAGTCGCAGCCGCTCTGGTAGTCATGAATGCAGATCGTAATGCATAGACAATGCACGTGATTTGTTTGACATGATACTCATGCATAATGTGGAGGAATGGACAATGCACTTTAACCATTGAAAATGTGGAAAGCTTAGACATGACATGTGAATTGTTTGACTGAATTCTTTAAAGAAATATGGTCTCATTTAATGCAATGATCGTAGGATATGCACAAGATCAAACTGCGAGGATAGAGGAATTTTGTCAGATGTTGTAGTTGCAACTACTGTGGTAGACATGACTGTAAAATTGTGGGAAGCATAGCCAATGCGGTGAATTCATTGAGAGAATGTCGTGTATTGAGGATCATGGTAGAGGCATAGAAAATGTTGCAGAATGTAGAAGTATAGCCAGTACGGTATACCCTTTGATAGAAAGTCATGTTTATAAAATGCAAATCATGGAAGTATAGACATTGCATGTGAAATGTTTGCGTATAATCCAAATTATAATATGGAATCTTAGACACAAGGTAAGTGAAAGGTTTGACAATTTTTCTCAGTAATGCAAGTCATGGCCGATACAGGATTACTAAGGCATCATGAACTGTTTGATACTAGTGTCTTAAAGAAATTATCTCATAGAACCCAATGACTGCTGGATCACACAATTGGATTGGAGAATGCTTCATCGACATCACCTCATGGGACACAATGATCATCGCATAAGCATCAAGAATTAAAAAAAACAACTTTCAAACAAATGCAATTTATAGGAGTAAAGTAAAACCCTGTGACATTTGTCAATATCCTCCAAGCACATGCCAATATGAGAATTTTGAAACAAAATGATTTTTTTCAGATATCATACTTGCAGCGCTCTGGCGGACATGCACAAGCAATGTGGAGGCCAAAGTACAATATTCAATTTGTTTGACAAGATGCTCCAAAGAAATGAGAGTCTTTAGGAATGTATGATTGCAAGGCTTGCACGATGAATTCATTAAAGAGCTTGTGAATGGAAAATACAATTAACAAGATTGCATGCAAAATGTAAGAGTACGTTAACTATTTGACTAAATGCCTCCAAGAGACATCTTGCGGAGTTAAATGAAATGATTTCAGAATGAGCAAGGCTCTATAACTCCAAGGAAGTGTGAGTGACATGGAGGATGTGATATGATGGCCAAATTTCTCAAAGAGAATCCACAAATATGCAAGGTGATCATGAAGGATATCTAGCTAATGCAGTTGGAATGTATGTCTTTGGAGGATAGATGACTACTTTATGTCGATGATCAATGCACTAATGTATGAACATGTTGTGATTTCAAATGGTGAGATGATGACAACTTCAGATGAAGTAGATAAAGATGGAGAAGTGCCTCAACATATCTTATGACTTGGTTCTTCATCGATATTACAAGTTTGAATTTGTATTTTTGTAAAGGATGACATGTGGGTTAGTTTATGACAACAAATATTTTTCACAGATAATTAACAAACATTGCAAGATGGCAGTAAAGGATTCTTGTTGATGTGATCACAATGGGTGTGTTCTCGAACAAAAGATATTGGTAGGTGAATACCTTGTTTCAATGATCAAGATACCGACATATGGAATAGATGGTGAAGTGATTACGAGATCAAATGAAGCAAATGAAGATGGAGGCCACCTCGACAAAATCATCAAATGAATTATTTCTTCAATGTAATGGGTTTGATATTATTTTTTTTAAAAGTGACTTATGTCACTTATTGTAACCAAAGGTTAGAAAGTTCACTTCTTCTGCACATAAAAGTGTAAGTTACTAACTCATTGAAATTTACGCAGAAAAGAGTTAGTTATTAAACAAGGATTGAAGTTGGTTATAAGGTAGTTATCCTACAAGCCTATAAATAAAAGGCTTTTGCATTGTAAAGGGAGACTTTTTACAGAGGGGGAAACTCTGCTAGAATTCTAGGAGAAACTTGTAATGACATTTTGATTTGCACTATAGTATAGAAAGGATTTTGGACTTGTATATTTTCAAAAGGATAATGAAGAATACATCTTAGTTCGTGTGTTCTAAATGTATTCATGTGTTATCATTGCTGATTTCTCATATGTCAAATTGGTAGTCTTTTTATGCATATGTGACTTGTACAATTGATGTGATGATGCACAAGCAACCTTTGGTATCTTAGTTTGAATGTGTTGAAGTATCTTATCTCTCCGTATGTTGATATTTGTCATTCTTGTTTATCGTCATCTCATGGCTAAGCATATTACCTTATAAATCCCCTTTGTAATTGTTATTTATGGAATCCTACTTGGTATTCGTATGTCTTCTAGTAGGGTTTCTATTATCAATCTCGATTTAAGTTCTATGTTGTCTCCTTTATGTACTTTCAGGTTAAAAGTACACAAAAATCCTAAATACCCCTATCATACGAGGGAGCTGCCCCTCTCAAATGCAGAGGAAGATTGTGGTTTTACCCCAATCTCTCCAACTATTGGGACGTTTGTCACTACTCATCGGGCACATGGTTAGTTTTGGATAAACGACCGCAATACAAAATTTGTTTACCAACAATATGTATATATATATATATGTATGTGTACACACACACACACACACAAATATACATATGTATATACATACATATCTATCTAAATATACACATACATATTCATATTCATATACGTATACATGTATGTGTATATATATATGAGTGTGTGTGTGTGCATACATGTATATATATGTATGAATATTAATGTATATATATACATACAATATATATATATGTATATACATGTATATATATACATACAATATATATATATATATATATATATATATATATATATATATATATATATATATATATATATATATATATATATATATATATATATATATATATATATATATATATATATATATATTTGTGTGTGTGCATGTGTGTGCATGTGTGTGTATTGTAATAGCCCTCCAACAATTATCCTTGTGATAGTTATGTAGACGCTAATGAATCGCATGTGTGCTTCTGACTTCCTTGTCGATGATTGAAATCCTCTTGATTGAGATATGTTATGATGTTTTGATTTGATATATCTTGGTTATGCACTTTATTTTTATGGATGATTAGATAATAGATTTTATCTATGTGTACTAACCCATGCACTGACATATTAATGAGATGTATCTTGTATTAGATTTTATGTCATGTGTTTGATTTTATATGGGTTGAGAGGGGATGATCCTACATCACTCTCTTTGGAGAGACACAGAATGTCACGATTTCCCTTCACCAGTGTGTGAGTTATTGTTGGTTATATATATGTTGTTCATATAAATGCTCTTCTCGATGATGCAGGATTGCAGGTACAAGGCATCGACTCCACCTGGTTCTCAGGTCTGAGCTTGCCTACATAATCCTAATGGAAGTTGTGGGAGATAGCATAAGGCCTGATGTCCATACCCTTAGCCCTTCTTGGTCTTAGGACAGTGTTCTCTGTTTTATGCCAACCCAATCAGATTGCCACATAGGCAAAAATCCGATATCTTGGTATGTTGTGTATGTGCTCTTATTGGTGTTCACATGGGTTTTATTGTGTTTTTTGTGTTGGTAGATTTTAATTGTTAATTTATTAAATTGTATTCTTATTGGAGATTAAATTATTTAATTGCGTTTGAATAATAAAATTAAATGTGTGTGTGTGTGCGTGTGTGCATGTATTGTAATGTTAATATATTTATAATTATTAATAAATTAATGTTGATGTCTTTAATAAATTAATTAATATCAGTGCTTGATAAGTAAATTAAATAAAAAAAATATTGTTTTAATAATTAAGTTGTTATTTAATTGATTGAAATAAAACTTAAATTATTATTTGGTTTAATTAAATTAATATAAAAGCTTGGTGGTAATAAATCAAGTTGTTTTAATAAATTAACTCTTTCAATAAATTTTATGAAATTTAAATTAGAATGGAATATTTATTTCTAAAAAGGCATTTTTGGGAACTGGGGTGTAATTTTGGATTTGGTCAGGGAAATTTCTTTCTAGGAGTGATTATGGGGAATAAAAAAGAGATTATTTTTCTGAAAATTTTTGGGGAAGACAAGGGATCATGCAATTTGGGGGTTTTGGTGAAATTTTGTTAGGAAGGGAAAAATTGAAGTACGCAGGAAGGGTTTTGATACAATTTTTTGGGAGCTTTTGGTAATTGGTGTCAATCTGTGTGTTGCTAGATCATGGCTGGTAAAGCTATGGAATTTTGGGAAATGACTTCTACCTCTATGTTTGATTCCAGACTAGCAAATAGAGGTAAGGGGAATTGACGTAAGGATTTAGATCCCTTTTCACTTGAGAAATTTCATCGGAAGTCTGAAAGAAAACTAAATATTGTTTTGCTTTATTGGAAAAATAAAATAAAATTGACTGGTATTGTTTGTTAAATGTCGCTGGGAAAATCTTAGTTTTATTATTCTGGAATTTAATTTATGAATTAAAAATTTGTGTAATTATATCTGTGATTTTGGTTTGTAGGTTTTAGACATTCAATTTCATTATAGAGTTTTGATTATTGAATTGATTAAACTCTAGGTTTTAAATCATGCCCGTGGTCTTTAATTTATAGATTTCTCTTGTTGAATTTGTTATAAATTTTAAATTGAATTATGGAAAAAAAGATTATTCTCTGTCTGTGTGTTTTGAATTATGAATTCTAATTGTTCAATTTTTATCTGGAATTGTAATTATTGTGAGATTTTTCCAAGATCAAGAGCTCAATGAAATGTACAAAATAGAGAGACAAAATATAGGACAAGAATAAATTGTACTCTCATCAATAGATAGATGATCAAAAGATCAATAGTTCTTACATACAATGAATATGAGCCTGCATATATAGGCAAGACTATATAGATATATGAGCACACAAACATGACATGTGGCTCAATTAGAAACAAGGGTAGGTAGGAGAAACAATAAAATATTCCACATGAGGTGGATCACCCACCAAAGGTGGAATTATCACTCCATAATAAGTGGATATGATAGAGTAGTAACAAGTTCAACACCATAAAAGGTGGAAATTCTCCTAGACACGCTATCCCAATGTGGCACAAACACCCAAGTGCCTCATACCCAAACTACTATGAAATGCATTATCCCAAGTAAACTTAAGGAAGGTGTAATAATATCCAAGATGAATAATTATTTACACCAACACCCCCCCTTAAGTGCAACTTAGGGGAATCCACTTAAGTCTACAATGCAACTAAGCAATGCAAGATGGGTCCTGACTATGAGGCCATGTTAGGTACCCATGTACAAATGCAAATGCATGCAAACCAATGCAATAGAATCTCTCACAAAGTGGGGAAAGAGAGAAAAACCCAATGGGAAAAAACCCTCCCTCAAAAGAGAGATACAAACTATACAAGAGAACTCTAATAGAAATATGTGAGGAACAAAACCCCATGTGAGGAAAAAGTCCCCCCCATATGAGAGAAGAAGAGAAGTGGGGTAGCCCCCCTCAATGTAGAATATGCACCAATGATAGAAGCTCGATGATGTATGAAGAAAATGCTCCATGAATGTTGAACAACATTCCTCCCCTTAGGAAGAAACAAAACCAAAGGTGTATCCATTAAGTCTCCCCAATCATGAAGGGAAGATGTATGAAAAAGACTCCTCATGAATGAAGTCTTTGAAAACTGCTCAAGTGTCCCCATGTCAATGTTGAAGGTTAACCCCTCCAAAGGTGGTGAATTGCTCCACACTACTGAAAAAGGCACTCCAAGATCTAGTGGAAAAGAAAGTAGAACAAGTCCCAAAGACTCGCATGTCTCCTTTAAGCATAAAGAGACCTCCTCCAATTGTTGTACATAAGTATCCACAATCATGTCAACCTTGAAAGAATGATCATGTAGAGAATGAAAAAGAGGGTTAGAGTGTTCTCTCACAACAATCAAAGAAGGATCATCTTAATAAAAGAGAAGATGAATATCATCAATGATGTCTCCCAAATCTGCAATATAGGATTCCACAAACAAACTTGCAATGTATGTCAGGTAATCATCCCATGAAATTGATGCTAGAAGACAAGATATATCCTATTGCACTGAATCACATGAAGGCAAAACTATCACACTATCCACATCATCAGGTGCAATAGGTGATGTGATATCAATAGTTGGAGATGAAACATAAGGCCCAAGAATGGGGTCACATGTAAGAATCCCCAAGTTCAAGTACCCAAAGTTCTCCTCAAAATCTGAATCATCACAAGAAGTGGTCATCATGTGTAGAATCATCATATATGAAATCATCATCATCAACAAAATATGAAAAGGAGTATAACCAAGATGCATGATCAACTACCCCAGTCGTAATGATAGCTCTAGTCTCCAAGTCTCTAATGAAAACTGACTCAGGTGTGAACTCCACAATTCTCTTAGTTGCGCCATGTGTGATTTGATAGATATAAAGGAGATTGTTTGTCAAATGGGGTACACACAACATATCATTGAACGAGTTATCCCCAATGGCAATAGATCCTTTCCCAATCACATCCATGTATGTATGATTTCCCATCAAAATATATGGCATGGTGCAAGGCTCAAATGTAGAGAACATAGACTGTGAAGATACCATATGATGAGAAGCCCCTGAATCTAGAAGCCATCTCCCTGAATCATGACTTGTAGTATTATAAAGAGCCTTTCCTTTTCTTGTCCCAAAAGAGTGAGTCTTACCACTTGTAGAAGCCATGAATGCTTTCCCTTTCCCTTTTGATTGTGAGGAAGTAGAAGTTGATAAATCATCCTTCTTGTACACATTAGGCAAATCAATGTTGTGCTTTTTGAAGATGTGTGTGAGCTCATAAATCTTCTTAGAATGACAATGACACTCCTCATGACCAAAATTTTTACAATAGGCACAAGTAGGTCTCTCTCTCTTTGGTGAATTGTCCCTCTTGGAAGAGGATGAATCTCCTTGTTGTGGAGAAGGTGATGCTTTGTCCTTAGGATTTGATTGCCATTTCTTCTTGTTTGAGTTGTCCTTTCCTTGATTTCCTTTGTTCCCTTGATTTGCCACTAATTATTGAGACTTAGAAGCCTTAAGAATTCCCATGCTTATCAAGTTAGTTTGTTCCATCATCAAAATTTTAGCAAAAGAATCAAATTTAGGCATTATGTAGCTTGAACCCATTGTCATCCTATGGGTTTTGAAACTAGAATCAAATGCTGCATATTCTTGTGGAAGCTTGGCCATCAAACTGAAGATCAATTGAGTATCCTTCTTGTCAATGCCACAATCCTTGAGTTGTGCCCTCAACTCTTTTTCCTTAGTGACATAGTCTTGTATAGTATCAAATTTCTTGGGATCTAACATGGTGAGATCACTATCAGTCTGATATCCCCTAATCTCATCAACTTGACCATACAAGTCTTGAAACTTTTGCCAAGCATCCTTGATTAGAGTACATTTCTCAATATAAAAAATGAGATCCTTTGATACATACTTTCTTAAGATACCAATTGCCATGATATTTTTAGAGAGCCAATCCAAGTGACCAATAGGATTAGCCTTAGGATCAATGGGAGCAACAATAGTTCCATCAATATAAATTTGAGATAGTCCTTTTTCCATAAGTTTACTCCATGCATCAATTTTCCAAGTAGCATAATTATGAGGAGTTAAGAGAGGAAAATCAGGAGAACCCATAGCAGCAAAAAGGAAGGAACACAAGAGAACAAAAGCACAAGAGAAACCCCCCCAAATTCACTCAATCAAAGTACCCCCCCCTCAAAATGATGATTTTGGCACTTTATATGTAGTGTGTGTACAATACACCACATGTAAACAATGGCAAGGAGGAGTTATGGTTTTGTTTTATAACCGCCCCAATAGGCTGAGAACTATAATGCAAAAGACTAGCAAGATAGATCTATGCAATACAAGTGCCAAATTGACCAAAAAAGACTATATGCTGAAAGTACAATTTCTACCCAAAATTGTTGCAAACTAATAGCATATTATGAGAGTAGACAAAAAAATATGCACTTTCAAAAAAAGGGTACTTGAAAAGGAGTTCGTATGAACCCAAACGGAGTCTCGGAAGTTGCAGAAATGAGGATTGGACAGGTACAGTCACCAAAAAATGAGATTTCTAAAAAAATTGTCCATCAAAATCAGAAAATAATGCCACCAAGAGAAAGTACACTAAATTTTAGCCCATTTGAAAAAAAATATACCCAAATTGGAGCAAAAATGAGCAAGATATGACCATTTGAAGTTGAACTACAAAAACAAAGAGCTCAACAGAGGGGGCCTTCTAGTTTTTCAAAAAATGATGATGTCAGCGATTCACAATGTTAAATTTGACAATTGTATGACCATCGTGAAAACTTCACCTCCCTACTGACTAGGCGTTCGTACTGTACAGACTGACACATGGTGCGATTTGGTTGGTTGAAATAGCTGACGTGGCAGTACAAAATGATGACATGGACTGTAGGAAATTGGTGAAGTGGTGCTGAAAAGGCATGCTAATGTGGTAGCCAACTGGGCTACTGACGTGGTAGGGTGCCCACATGGCATGCTGACTAGTCTGAATGGGCAGGTCGGATGTGCCACGTCGTAGGGGCTGCTGTGGCGGACGACGTGTCTGGACACGTGGCAGGGGTTGTTGATGTGGTGGTCTAGAAGTCAACATTGGTGGAATACTGCTGGTGCAGGAGGCTGCTGGCAGGTGGTCAACAGCTGGGGGGTCGGCAGGGTCTAGCATCACAGCAGTCGGAAGATTGTATGCAGTGGGACCGAGCCGGAGCCGACAGTGGATGGGACAACGCAGAACATGGCGCATGACATAGCGGATCATGGATGATTTGCAGGGCATGACCAGGGTGGGGTGGGGTCAACGTACCCCCCTACAAAAATACAATTTTTTTTTTGTTTTAAAAAAAAAAAATCGAAAATCCGTACCCTACCGCCCAAATTGGGCAAAATTTTTCTTCCAAACCCCAAATTTGATTTTCACCAAAATAGGCCAAATTTATACTCAAAATTCATGGAAATGGCCACTCGGATGCAATGGAGAGGTTGGATTTGGTCTAGGATGCCTCCAAAAGATGCTTATCCTTAGATCTGCCTCTTGATGTCGTAATAATGCCTCTCAAAGATGAATCAATGATGCTCTAATGGCTCTGATACCATGTGAGATTTTGCCAAGATCAAGAGCTCAATGCAATGTACAAAATAGAGAGACAAAATATAGGACAAGAATAAACTGTATTCTCATCAATAGATAGATGATCAAAAGATCAATAGTTCTTACATACAATGAATATGAGTCTGCATATATAGGAAAGGCTATATGGATATGTGAGCACACAAACATGACATGTGGCTCAATAAGAAACAAGGGTAGGTAGGAGAAACAATAAAATATTCCACATGAGGTGGATCACCCACCGAAGGTGGAATTATCACTCCACAATAAGTGGATATGATAGAGTAGTAACAAGATCAACACCATAAAAGGTGGAAATTCTCCTACACACACTATCCCAATGTGGCACAAACACCTAAGTGTCTCATACCCAAACTACTATGAAATGCATTATCCTAAGTAAACTTAGGTAAGGTGTAATAATATCCAAGATGAATAATTATTTACACCAACAATTATAAATTCTAATTTTTAGATTTGGGTTTGTTTGTGATTGTCTGTGTTTATGTTCTAGAAATTATACTCTGATAATTTTTGTAATTGCATTAATTTAATGTATTTATTAAAAGATTGAATTAATAAATATTTTATTATAAATTTTGGAAATTAATTATATCTGCAAATCTTGATTTATAAATTTTAATTATTAATTATTGACTTTATTATTATTTTTTTATTAAATTTAATATGTTTTTAAAAAATTTAATTTCGGTGTTTTATTTTTTTGTTGGGGCGAACTCTTGTCATGGATTACCATGGTGGTGGGAACACCCACCATTTGTGGCTTCCACAATGGTGGGAGCATCACCTCCATAGGGAGTCCATGGTGACCCCCATAAAATCACTCGGAGAGAATTTTTTTTTTTAATCCCTATAAATAAAGAATATTTTCTATACTTTATATTTTTTAGCTTTGTTAAATATTAAATATTGTGTTTTGTTAGTTGTTAAAATGTGTGTGTGTGTGTGTGTGTGTGTGTGTGTGTGTGTGTGTGTGTGTGTGTGTGTGTGTGTGTATTGGTTATTTATATTTCTTTATTATAATATAAAAAGAAAAGTCTTTTGGCAAATACCCTTTTGAAATTATTTATTATTTAACTTGGTTTTGAATTTGATTTTCTACTTAATCTTTTGTAAAATTAATATGGTAGATTTTGCAAGTGGGTGATAGGATATTTTGTTAAATTTACTATTTGAGGGGTAATGTGTGTTAGATTTTGTGAGAAGTGAGAAGCGAGAACCGAGCCAGGATTTGATGTCGGTAGTAGATCACATGTAAATCCCCAAGCAATAGACTATCGAAGATCAAAATGGCTGAATGAAGATAATTCTGACATGAGAGAAAAAAAGAGACAATAAGAGAATTTGGAGAAGACTCTCACCGAGCTATCACTGAACTAGTGAAGGTGAGAGTATAGTGCTTATTATATAGAAAAATATAAGCATATACATTCAAGGCGTGCATTAACTCCTATTCCCCATAAAAAGTGGGAGGTTTTACCTTCTTGGTAAATGCCAAAACATGTGGCATCACCTCCTTACATGAAGACATGAAAGGAGTTGAGAAAGTTGGCACATAAGGCCAAAAGAGGGTGAGAAACCTAACTACCCCATAAACCACTTAGGAAATGACAAAATAGTGGTTATGAGAGGTGGCACAACAAGCCAAAAGAGAGTGTGTAACTCAACTACCCATGTTAGGTGGAGAGTTACATATGTAGCTGAAGTATTTCACCATGTGTCCTTATATAAACCACTCCTATTAACCTAAGAAAGCTTAAATAATATGTGTAGGAAAAATAAATACCCCCTAACGTAAGGAAAATAAGATCAGTGGTGGCATTAACTGCCCCTCGATACTTAGCCTTTGTTGATGAAAGAGAAATTACATACTACTTCTTGCTTGACCAATAAACTAGACCAGAACCAAGTAAGAATCAATACCTTGAAGTGGACTCGTGATCCTGAGAATCACCTACCCAATCTGAATCTGTATATCCCACCAAGTCAATATCGATGCCTGCTGCATACTGAATTCCATAATTGTGAGTAACCTTAATATAGTGGAGAATCCTCTTAGCTACTTTCCAATGCAAATCATGTGGCTCCCGTGTGAATCTAGAGATCATGCCCACAACATATGAAATGTCAGGTGTCATATGAGTCAAGTATATGAGACTTCTAGCAAGTTGTCGGTATAAGGTGCCATCAACCAAGGGTGAAGAGCACTTAGCCTCAAGTTTGATCCCTAATAAAAATGGAGTAGGTGCAGGATTACAATCAGCCATGTGAAATCTGGAGAGAATATCAAGTGCATACTTGGGTTGTCCAAGGAAGATACCTGAAGAAGACAGAGTGATTTTAATCCCCAAGAAGTAATATAGAAGACCCAAGTTTGACATCATAAATCTATCATGTAGAGTAGTTTTCACTGCCTTGATGGTGGATGAGTGACTCCATGTGATCAACAAGTCATCAACATAGAAAACTAGAAATGTGAGAGTATCATCCTGCTACAGAATGTATACATTAGGATCAGAATGACATCGAGTGAAACCAACTATCAGAAGGAAGGAGTCCATCTTGGCATACCAATCTCGACAGACAAGTGAAGGATCCTGAGAAAATCCCTGTGGCTGCTCCATGTGGATTTCCTCTTGAAGGTGACCATGAAGAAACACACTCTTCACATCCATCTAATGAACTTCCCAATGATGGGCTACAACTATAGCAAGGACAAGTCAGATGGAATTCATCTTAGCAACTAGAGCAAAAGCTTCAAAGTAATCAACCCCTAGAACTTGGGAAAAAACTTTTGCTACCAAACGAGCCTTATACTTACCAACTGACCCATCTGCTGCAAATTTTGTTTGATATATCCACTTGCATTGAACAAGTTTCCTTCCCTTAAGAAGAGGAAATAAATCCCATGTGTTATTCCTTTCCAAGGAATTAAACTCTTCTTGCATTGCAGCATCCCACTCGAGAACAGCTGAAGCAATCAAGAGATGTGGAGCCTGCTAAAATTGTGACCTAGTTCTTCTAGTATCTGATGGATCACCAAGCCAATCTCCTGCTGACTTAAATGTTTGTTGATCCCAAAGAGGCACTGAAGCTGGAGAGACTGGGGGATAATCATCAATATTTGAATGATGACAATGAGAAGAATGTGAATCCTCATCATCGATGTCGCTATTTTAAGTGGAGGAAGATGACTCCTCATCAAGGTTAGGAGGACTAAGATCCTCTAAAGAATTGTCATCATGATGCAATGTCTCCAATGTGATAGTGGATGAAGAAGTGGTATGAGAAGAAATAGAAGAACTCTCTTCAAAATGAACACTTCTCTCAATGAATAACTCATGTGTAGAGGGATGGAGAAGTCTATAACCTTTGACATCATCTGGATACCCAACAAATATGCAAGGCTTAGTCTGCAAATCCATAACCTTGTGTTTCTTTGCTCGAATGTGGGCCCATGAAAGAGAACCAAACACTCTGAAATGCTTAACTATAGGTTTCAGACAAGTCCAAGCTTGAAAGGAGTTACCCCTTTCACTCGGTTCTGGATATAACATGCACAGTTAATGACCTCTGCCCAATACTAAGTTGCCAAAGACTTGGAGTGAATCATATAATTTTCCATCTCCTTCAAAGACCTATTATTGTGTTCTGGGACACCATCTTGCTAAGGACTGTATGGAAAAGTGTGCTGCATGTTGATACCTTTTGAAGCACAAAAAATTTTAAACTGATTATTAACATATTCACCCCCATTATCTGTACGCAAAATCTTGATGAACTTCACAGATTGTTTCTCTATAAAAGCTTTGAAATCTAGAAAATTCTCAAATACCTCAGACTATTGTTTGAGAAAGTAAACCCATGTAAATTTGGAAAAGTCATCAATAAATGTCAAGACATATCTAGCCCTGCTGAAAGATGGTTGTGGAAATGGTCCTGCCAAGTCACTATGTACCAACTCCAATAGTTGTGTAGCTCTCCATGCTTTTCCTTTATCATTCTTCTCCTAAGGATGCTTACCAAGAATACATCTCCATGCTTTGCCTTTATCATACTTCTCCTAAGGATTCTTACCAAGAATACATCCTTGTCAAACTCCATTAGAAAATTGAATAGAAGGCAACCATGAAACCATGTCCTGTTGACTGAGTTGTTGCAAGTAACAGTAGTTCAAGTGGCCAAATAATTGATGCCACAAACAACTCACCTCATTTTCATGAGTGAGCAAAACCATCGAAGGAGAGTTAGGAATAAGGTGAGAAAACTGATATAATCTAGATTGATAATCTGCTTTTCCCACAACAACAATAAACCCATTATGCATTTCATTGATTACCACTGTATCTAGTGTAAACTCAACTCATTTACCAGAACCAGTGGGAGTGATCTGATAAACAGATAGGAGATTAGTTGATAAAGATGGAACATAAAGGACATCCTCAAATGTTCCTTCACCGACATCAACAGACCCTCTCTCATGCACTTCAACAGGAGTGTCATCACCTGTTAGTATGGAAGGCATAGAACATGTCTCTAAAGAGGTGAAATCATCTTCTGAAGAAGCCATGTGGTGTGAATCACCTGAGTCAATTATCCAACAATTGGGTTGTGAAGCAACAACAACTAGGGCCTTACCCTTTCCTTTCCCCTTACTCTTATTTGTGTCCTTGGAAGATCCTTCTCATGAACTCTGTTTGACTGAATCAAGCACCTTGATATAATTCTTTTTGAGAAGATGTGAAAGGTGATCAATTTGTTTCTTTAAACACTTATGTTCATCATGAACAGGCCTCTTACAATAAGAACACTTGACCTTCTCCTTCTTAGGTTTTTCACCTTTTGATAAAGAGATCTGATTATCTGCTTTTGAAGTAGAATATTTCTGATCTTTTTTCTTCTCTCCTTGGTTCTTTTATTTCTTATCTTTCTTACTAAACCCTTTTTGTTCTTTTGTGTCTTGATTTACAATTAAGGCATGTGACTTAGAGGGTTTTATTGTATCCATTTGAACCACTTTTTCTTTCTCCCTAGTGAGTTTTGCAACAAATTCATCTAGAGAAGGCATTATGAATGTGGTACCTAGGGCACATTTTGTAGCATAGAATATAGAAACAAACACTGAATAGTTAGGACCAAGCTTAGAAAGAATACTCAAGATCAGTTGCTTATCATCTTTCTTAGTTCCACACTATTCCAACTGCAATCTTATAGACTTAAGTTTAGTGAAGAAGTCTTATATAGTATCAAAATTGGTTGGATTCAACCCCATGAGTTCATTCTCCAACTGATGACCTCTTAGCTCATCCTGCTTACCAAAGAGGTTTTCCAAAGTGGTCCACACTGCATTTGGTGTAGTGGCAGATTCAATGTGAAAAAGAAGGTTAGGAGAGACTGGCATATATAGAGTACCAAAAGCTTCGTCACATTTATTATACCATTTAATCTTTTCTGTATAATCTTGAGGTTCAGTTTCAATTCCCATAGTAACACGATGATATCCATGTCTTTTCAGATATATTATCATCTTAGATTTTCATTCAAAGTAATTATATGGTGTTAAAAGTGGAACCACAGATTCATCCATGATAGAAGAAAAGAAGATTGCAAAGAATCAGAAAAAGTGCAAGAAAGAAGACACAAGAGACACCCCTCGTTTCCACTAGTCTCATAAATCACCCCCCCCCCAAAAAAAAAAAAAATTACAAGTTTGGCACTTTATAATTAGTGTGTTTACAACACTTTTTATTAGATTACAATTCTTCTAAGGCTCCAATGGCCAAAAAATAGAAATTTTCAATTCAAATAATTTGAGAAAAGATCTGAAAAAACTATTAGCCTTCTAGCTGCTCAATTCATCTCAATACCTTTCCAACAACTATTAGTTTTCGAAAAAAAGAGTTGTGAGGGAAAGATATGATCAGTTAAAGAGAAAATAAGCAGTTGATACAACCTACAATATTTGATAGAAAAGGGAAGAATTTTTCAATTAGACCTACAATAATGGAGAGTTCTCATTTCCAGCTTTCTGTCAAGTATTTGTTTACAAAAATCCGACACTCGAGGCAAAAGTTATGCAACTTTTAAGAAAGGTTGCAAAATTTGCCTGCTAGAAAAATGACTTAGGCTCTATTCAAGCTCGATTTCTACAAAAAAATAATTTTTTGGGAAAACCATAAAAAACCCAAAAGTTTTTCGATACTGGGAAGAAAACCTAGAAATTATTTTTCTTGAAAATGAATAGCAGTTCAAACAATAAAGCCGAAATGAAAATAGCTCCAGTAAAATTTTTTTACTCTTGATTGTTTTTTACTGTGTCCTCCAAACTCTGATTTTGGTGAAGTAAAAGTCACTTTTGACTTTCTCAAGCCTCCTGGACACTTTGGAAATGCTTATTAAGCCTCCAATATTACCAAAAATATATAATCACCTAGATCTTACAAGAACACATGCATATAAACCAGATTTAACTAGAAACTATTTTCCTTTAAACTGTTTTGATTCTCTAGGTCACATGAGAATGCAAGAGAAGAGCATACTTGGTTGTTTAAGGAAAATATTATCTATCTAAAAGTCTCAAATCTCTCAAATAAATAAATAAAAACAATGCGCTATACCAGACAACATGACTCTAATACCATGTTAGATTCTGCGAGAAGCGAGAACCGAGCTAAGATTTGATGTCAGTCATAGATCACATGCAACTCCTCAAGCCATAGATGATCGAAGATCAATATTATTGAATAAAGATAATTCTGATATGAGAGAAAAATAGAGACAAAGAAGAGAATTTCGAGAAGACTCTCACCGATCTATCACAGAACTAGTGAAGGTGAGAGTATAATGCTTATTATATAGAAAAATATAAGCATATACATCCAAGGGGTGCATTAAATCCTATTCCCCATAAAACGTCGGAGGTTTTACCTTCTTGGTAAATGCCAAAACATGTGGCATTGACTCCTTACAAGAAGGCATGAAAGGAGTTGAGAAAGGTTGACACATAAGGCCAAAAGAGGGTGAGAAAGCCAACTACCCCATAACCCACTTAGGAAATGACAAAATAGTGGTTATGAGAGGTGGCACAACAAGCCAAAAGAGGGTGTGTAACTCATATAGACCACATGTAGCTGAAGTATTTCACCACGTGTCCTCATATAAACCACTCCTATTAACCTAAGAAAGCTTAAAAAATATATGTGTACGAAAAATAAATACCCCCTAACATAAGGAAAATAAAAAATCTACACTAACAATGTGTTTCTAAATATGATTATTAAAATAAATTTATGGCTTTAAGGAAAAGAACTTTATTAATTTCTATGAGGACGTTATAGTCACGATGCTTTTATGTCCACATTCGTCATTTCCCCTCAATGGTTATGTAATTTGAGTTATTTAGCATTAGTCATCTTTGTTCCCCTTGTGTGCTGTACCTGAGTGGAGAACGAATGTGGTTCAGTGTAATGGTGGTTTTTGTATTGAAGTTTTTTGAGAAATTTTTAGTCTAAGTTACTTTACGCCTTGATGTTAATATTTTGACTTTGGGGTTTTTCTTTGATGTTTAATTAAATCAATTCTTATTCTTTATTGTTTTGGTTGTTTGTCTTTGAGGCTCAAGAGGATGGTCTTTGAGCTAATCTTTATGGCCAGTTATATGATTCTTTTATTTCTACATGGGTTTTACTTACGATTGACTTTGATGGCTTATCACTCTCATGGTATTATTGCATTACTCTCCTGTTGGAATTGAGCTATGTTGATCTCTTTGATGGAAACTTATGTATTTGATGCTTATGTGGATTGAGATGTGATTTTATTTCAGATTTGATTGAAAACTCACTTTATGGTTTAATGATGCTTCTGATTTTTTTATGAGACTCATGTGACTATTTTATGATGATTTATTTGGTGATGGTTGTTTTGGAGTATTTTTGTGTCCTAAGGGGGAGTGGCTTCCTGTTGGGAAAAATAGTGTCTCAAGCTTGCATTTACATGAGGTTACTATTTATAGTAAGTTTTCATTGTTGGAATCCAAGAACACTGAGAGGGGTGGGGGGTCAATCAGTGTTCTACTAGTAAGATTAATTTTAACTTTATTAACAAAACAACTCAAAAACCGGTATGCATAAAATCAAATAATAGCAAGTGATAATAATGCAACAACAAAGATGAACACCATAACACAAAGATTTATATGTTGAAAACCTCAAAGAGGAAAAACCACAGTGGGATTGGTGACCCACAATATATATCCACTGGCCAAAATGAATAAATATTATAAGAGGGTCTTACACATGCAAGAAGACACACTGCCTAGAGCACACTACTCATCATAAAGGAGCCTCATTGACTATAGATTCAAAATACTCAATACAAACAAAATCTGAACTCTGAGTGTGCATATAATATAATGGATGAGTTCCGGTTTAAGCATTGTATGTACTGTTTAACACTGTCTCCTTCCTTACCGATAACCTAATTTGCTTTCCAATCCTCTTCACAAACTACCAAGATCGGCTATAGATCATTACATTTGCATTCTGTCAATCAAGATCATGCCCATATAATTGCATAAATCCTATCACACATATATCACAAAATTGACCTAACCAGACCGACTTATATACCCTTACATACATAAACATGAATGCCTTATGCCGGCTTACAATCATATTACAAAGTAATTACATGTTGGCATAGACAAAAATATAAACATTGATATTCATGACTGTTGCCACTTTAACCTTTACCGGATCAATCTCCTATGTCAGCCTCCAAATATTGGTTCCTAGTTTATCGATTTCCCTTGCTTGTCAGTTTCCTTGAATGTCAGATGTTAAACCTTGAATATTGGTGAGTAACGGATAAGTATCCAACCCAAAATGATGTGTGTTTCCATCGATGACATCACCATAAACCCAGATGAGTGTCAATTGCCAACAATCTCCCCTTTTGGCATTGATGGCAACACTAATAGGAAAAATAAATTATTGAAGTGTTGTTCCGGTTCCTATCCACAAACTTCCCAAAAATGATCTCAGAGAGCTACTCCCCCTAAGATATACATTACTTCTTATGTCTCTTAACATTTTTCACATCTAACCTCTCCCCCTTTGACAGCAATGCCAAATCCAAGGGAAATAATAATAAATGAAAGAATCAAAATTTGTGTTTACCGGATCTAGATGTACTTGAATATATCTAGAGAAGCACTCTGCAAAAATCCCAAGTAAGTGTCCTAGCCGGTTTTCAATGTTCCCAAAATTGATACAAACCCATTAAGAGTGTATGCTTATAATTCTTCCTTTGGTAATTTTTTCAGTGTGGGTGTATTCATCTATTCTATACATTCCCTTTTATGAAGCAACAAAGTGTTAAGTCAGGGACTGACCAAACCTCTCATTTCTCTGGCCTCCTGGATTAACTTGTCCATATCCTTCTCCAGAGCTAATATCTCTGATTCTAAAACCAAAATTTGATCATCAACAGTGCTAGTCAATGACTGAGTATTGTCAAAATTGTTTGCAAGATGCTCTAACCGAACCTTAGCCGCTTTTATTTTAACTTCTAGGTCTGCTATTAATTTAGTTGTGTTAGTGCAAGACATATAAATACTGAATATTTGATGAAGGGCTTCATCAATCCTTTTCAACTCTTTTGTCAGCTTGGCCTTGTCTGATCTAATCATGTTGTTAGAAGTGACTTTCATAGCTACATTGTACCTCTCCACAAGTTGTCCATTTAATACTTGTTGAAGAGTTTGGAACTCCTTTGAAATGTGTTCAATCAAACCCTTAAGCTTACCAAAAGGGTTGGATACCTGATTAATCTTGTATTCCGGTGCAAGCTGCTACAAAACTCAAATGGCTTACTCAATCACTTGCTTATCCTTAGGTCCTTCCTTCATTAGCTTCTTAGTTGCAACAAATATTAACTCAGAACTACTCAACTGTTCAATATTCTTCTTCTCAAAATGACCAAAAACTATTTGACCGAATGTGTCAAGTGCCAACAATGAGGGACCAATAACCGATGATGGCGCCGATACCTTGACTTCGGTATGTTCTTGTTCTTTCTCCTCTACATCTTCCTTATGATCCTTTTCTTCTTGTACCTTCTCCTTGGCACCAGTGGCTTCGCCACTTGGTGTAGTTATTTCATCTGTTGCTATGCCATGAATTTCAATTGTATCTACATCAATAACCGAAGGAAAATTGTCCTTAATATCTGCTAGTTTATTCTCTACAACCTATACATTTGTGACTACCAAAGGGATATCCCTAGTTATTTTGTTATCCAAAACCAGTGTATCTTCACCTAATATCCCTTTCCCCTTAGCATTAGTCAGAATGTTTGAAATGTTAGACTTAGGAGGAACTTCTGGTGATGTGAAGAAATATGGTTTATCAATAAATAATTTTACCCATGCCTCATGGGTCTCTTTAACTATTTCATTCACTCTACCCATCATTAAGCTAGCATGCCCATGTCTACTCTAAAAAATTGTTTTATTTGCAAATTCAAGATACTATGCATCTCCCCTTCAGTAATTGCACCACAAACAATCAACAATTCCTGAACCTTTATATGCTTATCTTCCTCAAGTGCAGATAATCTCCTAGCATCTAATTTATTATACAATTCTATCGATATATTCTTTTCTATCTCAATTAAGGCTTTCTTATATATATCTAAGTATAACAACACTGCTTCCTCAATTTCCTTTTGTTCTTTATCATCCATATGTTCATAGTAGTGTTGTGTATTGTTCAAAATTCCATCAGAAATGAAAACCATCATTGGGAACCCTAGAAAATATATCAACTGAATCATCAACCTTCACAATCTAAGGGTGTTACTTAAATATCGGGTATGGATGATGCTTGACATCAACCACAAAAGGAGTAGAAACATCTGTCGAAGTGAGAGCAGATCTAGAAACCATTGCAATTTAAAAAAGATAGTTGAAAACCGAGAAATACCTTAGAAACTTCATCGGTGAAAAACCTTTAAAAAATCGCTCTGAATGCACTGGAATTTGCCTAGAAATGCTCAAGATCTCTCTTAATCACCTTCAAATCGCTCTGCTTCTCTTTGAATGCATGGTGATGAAAAATGAATCTTTTTGTCTTTTAACCTATAAAACCCTAATTCCTCATTGACATAAATGCTTGTCGGCATATCATACCGGATCCAAGATCCATCATATCTACATTGATGAACCTTCTGACTAACTTCTCCAATGCCTAAAATAAGCTTTCAGACCACTACTCGGGGTAATGCAAGATCAGTCATCAATTTGCCTCCCCTTAAGGCTAATGCCTTAGTTACCTGATGAGTTTCCTATCGGTGCAAGAACATTCTGCTCTGCCGGTTGAGTAATCGGGGTATTTGCTTCAGTTGATTGATCCTCAAATTTTTTAATCCATTTCTTCTCATTCTCCTTTTGGATATCATCATCCTTTTGCTTTCCCTTCTCATCATTTCCTATCAATGGGTTCTTGCTTATGCAAAATTTAACAATATGTCATACTCTGTTGCATGCATAACAGGTGATATTGTTCTTCTAAATTGCCTTGTTGTAACATTGATCATTTATTGACCTACATTGATTAGCCATATGCCCAAAATTTCCACATGCATGACATTTTACATTCGTTCTACAATTTTTTGTCCTATGACCATACTTTTTGCAATTAAAACATTGAACAGTACCAGAATTATTATTCTGATTGACTCTATTTTTGCATTGACTTGCCATATGAACAAACTTATTGCAAACAAAGCATCTACCTTTAAATTTATGTGCATTGCATTGCCTTACCGATGATTTCTAATTTTGGTTGACCTTCTAACTAGATGTGTCATCCTGATTTGTAGTATCAGAGCTTTCTCCATCATGGCATTGCATGAAGATTGCATTGATGAAGTATAGCGTTGTCATTGATGTTAATATTAACCAGTAATGAAGTTGTATTGCAACCAGTAATGATGCAGTAAAGCAACTGGTAGTAAAGCAGTGAAGGCAACCGGTATTGATATTATTATTGAAGTAGAGAGACCAACTGGTAACCCAAATGAGTTGATAAGAAGAACCCTAACCGATGGATCTTGAAGAATCAGTTGTAATGATCTATGATCGAATGGTGATCAAAGATGAAGATGCCACATATGCATGATGCACATGATGAGTTTCAAAGTGGATTTAGGGCATGAAGATAACCGTTTATCTTGGGAATGAGCAAATGCATAGCATTAAGTGAAAAATGCGTGATGAGCTACATGATCTAATGTGTAGTGATCTAGGAGCAGTTGTAGTTGTCTAGAACAATGTGTAGTTGATTGCTATGTAATCCAACGGTTATGATTGAACTGATATGTTTGTAATCTTTATGAGATTTGTAGGTTTTCTGTTGTGTTACCAGCCTATTGTATTTGCTTATAAGGTCACTGATTTGATTCAATGTTGTGTTGGCAATTTGGTTAAGTGTGGTAGTGTGATTATTTCTGAACTAGAAGGTGTGTCTGTAGAATGTTGTGAAGGCAGATAGGAGCAAAAAAGGATCCGATTAAGAAAGGAAGTTCTATTTCCAAATCAACAAAGAACCTGTTGTTCTCTAACCATTACAACAATTAAATCCCTTAACTGGGTAAGCTTTAACAAGCTTGGTGTTGTTGAAATCCTCTAACAAGGTGATCCATTAGCTTGGATTTGAAATCCTCCACCGAGGTTACCTTTAACAAGGTATTGCCTTTAACCAGGTGGTCCTTAACCAGATCTATTCTTAACAGTACATTATCGTATAAGCTTCTAACAAGGCTTGGCTCCTAATAGGACAAACTTTAGAAAAGTTCAAAATAATTGTGGGTATTCATCCACACCGAGGTTTTTCCCATTTGAGTTTCCATGTGAAAAAACATTATATCAAGTGGTGAATGATTTTGTGGCTGTGTTTTGGTCAACTGGTAAAGTTTGACAGTGCAGTTGCAGTTTTTGATACAGTGTCTAAACCAGTTAGTTTATAAAGTTGTTTTTGAGTTGGAATTAAGTTTGGCGAAAGTTTATTTTATTTTCTATTTATTGATTGACCCCCCCTCTCAGTGGTTGACCAGGTCCTTATAGTTTTGTCATATTATTAATTGGTATCAGAGCATTTCAGGTCCTCTTGTGTTTAAGCCTAATAGCTTGAGGAAAAGATCTAGAAGAACATGATGAAGAAATAAGTTCTGAAGTTCAATAGGGAAAACTACAGAATCTAGAGTGATAGGATGAAGATCTATATCAAGAGCTTAGGAAGTCAATATTGGGAACATGTTGTTACAAAATAAAACCTACCTAGTGGGATTCTGACAGATGATCAAAAGGAGCAACAGAAGAACAATCAAGCATTGGAGGCCATCATCAGTTCCTTGTCTGATTTAGAATATGTTGATGTGTATGGATTGGAGAATGAATATGAAGTATGGAAGAAACTTGAATATATCTATAGCAGTGATGAGCATGTTAATATTTCCAAAGAAGATAATCTGAGAGGTAAATTTGATGATATGTGGTTGGCTGAAGGAGAAAACATTCAATAGTATGGTCATAGGATCAAGGAGATAGTCGGAGAAATCAAAAGTGTTGGAGGTACAATGGAGGATACCCCAATGGTTAGCAAGGTGTTGAGAACCCTTCTACCGGTCGATGCTATCCAAGTTGCAATTTAGGAACTCAAATCTATTGATAAGACAAAGGTAACTCTTGACTCTATCATTGTTAAATTAACTACATTTGAATTAAATAGTTTTGATGGAAGTGTTTAGAGAACGGAATCGGCATTTAGAGCCTCAGTCTCAACCCCACCAGTATGCTAGATTTTTTCTTAACCCCAAAGACACTGAGAGGGGAGCGGGGGGGTGAATCAATATTTGACCAGCAGATGAAAGATTTGAACTTATTTGCAACTTTATAACTAAAATTAATATACCAGTAAGAAAATAATAATGCAGTAAAGAGAAATAAAAGAATCACCATCAATGTACACCATAACACATATATTTTTGGCGAGGAAACCCAGTAGGGGAAACACCTCAATGAGATTTGTGACCCACAATATTTACTCACTGGCCAATATGAATAAATATTACTTAGTACAATAGGGGTCTACACATGCAGGAAGGCCAACTGCCTAGAGCTCACTTCTCAACAACAAAAATGGAGTCTCACTAACTACACAATTGGATGGTTAAATCCAATAACAATGTACTGCTTTAAAATAGCATCTGCAATGCTAGATTCAATACCAGTTTAAGCTCTGTCTGATATCTCTGCCAAAAACCTTGGTAGTAAATGATTCTACTTTCACAGAATAGTCTTTTCTTTTCTCTGCTTCTTATTCACTCTCAAAATAAATACATCAAAGTGCATAAACAACTATCCAGTATCATATCCCTATCTCATCTCAAAAATCGCTTACATACACACATACCTACATACATTACTTACATTCCAAATGACCTACAAGATCTCATATATATGAGTCTTTACAATACATCATGTCGGCCATACAAATATAATTTACATAACAAACAATATTATTGCCAAGTCGGCTTAGACTGTTGGTATAATGTTTTGCCGGTGCCGGTAGGTGAAGTTTGTTTCCGGTTGAACCTTGTTGCCACTTTGTTGCCATCAATGACAACATCTACCATTATCACCTGAGTGTATAATGTCAACAATCTCCCCCTTTGGCATTGATGGCAACACTCATGAGAAAAATAAAAAACTGATATCCAAAACTGAAAGTGGTCCCCCTGAGAAAATGATCTCCTTCTATTCACTTTTCACCATGCCTTACTCTGTACATTTTTCTCATTATACCACTCCCCCTTTGACATCAATGACAAAGGATGTCAAAAGTATCAAAAATTCAAAAATTACTTAGAACCTTGAAGCCGGCTATGTACAATCTGAAAAATATCTGCCAAAACTAAGTTAAGACCCTGCAAAAACTTTGTACTATTGAAAATTACTGTCTCTGTCTGCCTAATCATCCCAGTGAGATAATGCATTTGTTTCTCTAGTGATCTTTCTCCTTGAATAGTTACCTTGGATAGTGCATTTTGGTGTGTTAATAGATTATCCAATCTTGGACCAAGTTTATTCTTTAACTCTCGAGTTTTCATCTTCAACCTTGCTTTCTTTTTTTCTAGATTTACAAATTTCTCTTCATATGTAGCCATTTCCTGATCTAAAACTAATGTTAGTTCTGAAGAGCCAATCATGTTATCTACAATGTCATCAATCTCTTTATGAGTTTTCCTTATCTATTCATCAATGTCTTTTGTTAAATGATGAGGTTTGCAGGCTTCCCGGTATAATTCCTTGTATTCCAAAATTGTGGAATTCAATGCCAGTAGCAATGAATCAATTTGTTTCGTACAACCCTTTATTGTTTTGTCAAAGAAATCTTCCTTTTCCTTATTAACTCTTTCTTGAATAATTTCCTCATTTATTTTATCTACTGACTAAATGTTAGAAAAAATGAATTGGGACAATGTGTCCAATTTACCTATTGAGCCAACAATGTGATCTACCTTGCACGCCAGTGCAATCATTTGCAAAATTGGTAGAGATTCATCAATGGCCCTAAATGATAAGGCATTGAAATCAATTATCTTCTTAATAGAATCCAATAATACATCTATTACTGTATGTGGGAAAAGCGGGGTGACGAAACTTGAAATGTGAAAAATGAAGCTCAAAGAGGCTTGTCCACACACCCATAGGACTTCTTGGTGCAAGTTATGTAGTCATAAAGAATGACTCAACTTACCAAGGATGGTTCCATGGTTCTTTATCTCACAAGGTCCCTCAAGCCAATGCCTTTGCTCTCAGATCACTGAGCAAAGTGGCTTAGGGATGACAAATGCAAGAACGAGGGATGCTTATGATTGATTTAGTCATGAAAATGCATCCTATCTATGCATGATTCTACAAATGCAATAAACTAGATTATAAGATGACAAGATTAGTAGCAATACTATCCTAACATGATATTCTAGTTTATGAGTTAAGCTAATGATAAAGGAAATAGTCTAAAATGCATATTATATTTATTCCTATTACAAAAAGAAACTAGACGTGTTAATAAAATTGAGCATAACTGAGATACTAAAAGCTTGCATGGATCTTTTAAATGGAGGAATGAGAGCTCTATTTATAGTGAAAATAGGGCAATGGATGGTTAGGATTGAAAGAGTTAATCAAGGGTCAAGTTTGAAAGTTGTCAATCCATGTTTTCAATTTTCACCAATGAAATGTTGACAATTGTCAACATAAGGTTGGTTGACAGGAAAGGTAAGAAGCATTAAATGCTTGAGAAGACCTCATGGTTACCTTAGGAGGTAAGGGTTAAGGTTAGGTTAGGGTTATCCATTGGATAAAGCTTTTACCCAAGGGGTAAACTCTTGTGCAAAGGTTAAATGAAAAACCATGGTCAAAGCAATAATTGCTTGATGAGACCCTTGGGTTGGATGGGGGTTAAGCTAGTCAAAAAGTCTCTAACCATACCACAAAGGGTTAGTTAACCATTAATGGTTTGAAGACTTTGGGGACAAATTTGTAAGAGTCCCTCCAAATTTGGGGGTATTCAACAATGGATAAAGGCTTTAATGCCTTTTAAAGACTTTACTCCAAATTTGAGAAGTGACCTCCTCAAATCTAGGGAAAGGGGATAATGGATGGGTTTGGGGTTAATTGATTAGGATTAGATGGATTCTAGAAGAAAATAGGAATATGGTTAGGAGGCAAGTGGGAGATGTAGGAAAATACAAGTGGGTGAGGGAAAATAGAATTAACTAAAATAAATTACTTTATTTCAATTTGGTTTCAATTTGGTAAATTGAATAAATTAGATTGTTTCAATTTGGGGTAAACTATTAATTAAATGTAAATTTAATTGAAAGGTAAGAAGAAGGGTTTTAATTAAATAAAATGATTTATTCAATTAAATGACATAAAGGGCTTAAGTGAATTTAACTAAATATATTGAATAATTTAATTAAATAGAGGAATGTAGGTGATTTAGTTAAATTAGATTTAACTAAAATAGAGGAATGAACATAAAATATTCATTTAGGAATATGGTCATTTTTCTACGTCTACATTTTGCCCCTCTTTGAAGTGACGTGTTTGCACATGTTGATTCAAAGAAAATGATGTGTCGTCATTATTTAGTTATAATCAATTTTTTTTGTCGTTTTGAGATTTTCATGTCGTGCCCTAGATTTGATAAACGATGTTGATAATGCCCCCTCAGGAGATGAATCAAAATTTTTGAAAATGTTGATTTGATTTAGATAATTTTGATGAATTTCATTGAAATGTAAAATTTTATCTATGTTGAATGTGGTAATTTGATTCATCTCTTGATATTGCCATTTCGTAGGGTTGTAGGAGATACCGTGAGCAATTTTACGCATCCCTCCATGTAACCCTAATTTTGATTTACCCTATATAAAGGGAAAAAGTGATTTCTTTTGTCTCATTTGTGCTTGTTGACCTCGGAGAAAGTGATTTTTGGAGAGAAGTCAACATGCTGGTTCCTTATGCTTCACATTGATTCGAGCGCATTCGGAGGTATCAGAGGCCTGTCGCATATGGAGCACCAGTAAGTCAACCTTTTTGACCCCTTTTGGATTTTTTATTGTCATTTTTTATCATGTTTTTTATTTTGTCACACGGATTTGGTGGTTTAGTGCGTCAGGGTCAAGAAATAGTGCATACGATAGGTTTCGTAGCGCGTCGGGTTTAATGAATAGGGTAGCCTCCAAAAAGTGTATGGTAGCGCATCAACAGGTTAGGGTAGAGCTTAGGGTTAGGTTAGCGCACCGGGATCACAGGGTAGCGCAAAGGGTAAAATGGGTAGCACATAGGAGATACCTAGCAGATAGGGTTTCTAGGAGGTCACATGGGTAGGGCTAGATAGCGCGTAGGTATGACCTAGCGCATAGGAATAGATATGCAGCGCAAGAGCAGGATAGAATAGCGCATAGGGAAGTTTAGCACTTAGGGCTAGGTTAGGTGGTGCTTTGGAAGAAAAGGGTAGTGTATAGGTTTTGTTTAGCACATAGGGTAGATGAAGTAGCGCTTAGCAAGGATAGGGTAGCGCATGGTGAGCAGTGTAGCGCGTAGACAAGTTTGTTTAGCTCATAGGGAAAAAATTTGGTATAGTGTGATTTGGGAATGAAGAAAATTGATAGGTTGGTGCCAGTTCTATCGGGATAAGTGTAAATTGTTGGTCTGCATGTCTGCTATCATTTTTTTGACAAGTTTGTCCAATATGAGTTCTAATATAACTTGATTTGATTTGTGATTTTTTAAGTTCATATAGATTTGATGCAAATTTGATATGATGTGGTTTTTGATATGAATGTGGAGCTTGAGTTGTTTTACAAGCTGCATTGATTGTGAAACTTGAGTTGTTTTACAAGTTGATATGGATGTGAAACTTGAGTTGTGTTACAAGTTGATATGATTTAATGGAATTATATGATGTGGAACTTGATTTAGATTTTCAAAGTTTCAAGTTTTAATATGAATTTGATTTTGATATCTATGTTTTGAGGAGGAAACTGATATTGGACTTGCTTTGCTTTTTGAAAGGAGCATCTTGGAGTCGTTCAGTCGCGTGAGTGATTTATGAGACCATGGTCCTTGATACCACAATTGACATAGGCAGATAGAGACATTATTGAGAGGTGTGGCCTGACCTCGTTGTTAGATATGCCTCGGTTTATCTTGAATTGGGGTTTATTGATAGCATTGGTGGAGAGGTGGCACAGTGATACGAACACCTTCCATTTGGCGACAGGTGAGATTACAGTGATGCCTGAGGATTGTTGCCGGATTCTATGGATTCCTATGGTAGGTGCATTGCTACCCTATGAGCAGACTGAGGAGGGTGGGATTGAGGCACTTCATCAAATCTTGCAGGATGATACTATTTGTGGGTATGAGATCCCCTGGCATGAGTTCTTGGATTTGGATTATGCGCCTCTATCATCAATGCTGGCAGGTTTTATAGGTGGTTTCTTATGTCCTGAATGTAGGTAGAAGGGACTAGTAGTGGGGTGGGGATTGGTTCTGGAGGATATGGTGACGCAGGGTTGTCGATTTGCATGGGGGTCGGCTATGCTGGCCCATTTATATAGGGATTTAAATCAGGTGGTATAGTTAGGTTATGGTAGTTTATCAGCTAGAGTGACACTGCTATAGGTATGGGCGTGGGAGCATATTCCTGCAGCTAGGCCATTGGTGGACAGAGATAGGCCTATTGGGTGTGCGTATGCATATGGATACAGAGAGATAGTTGTCTAGCATAAGCTGGGCAAACTAGAGCACTGGAGGAGAGTGCTAGATGATATTGATATGGTCATCTGGCGACCATATACAGATTGCGAGGTATGGGCCGAGAATGGGATGGAGATGCCCTATGTTTGCATGACCAGATATTTGATAGGGTGGACACCCTTTGTTATTGAGAGGTTTCTGCATAGCTGGGTGTTGCGGCAGTATGGTCGCTAGTAGGGGATTCCACAGGGAGCATGTTTTTATGCTTGACGGAGACAGGATATTCCAGATTGGGGATCTACGATTGATAGCGCGGCGACAGTGGAGGAGTTCTTTCATGCAGCTGGCCAGATTTGGGATTATGTCCCTGAGATAGTGGATGTAGGGATGACTGACGAGTTTGTAGCACTCTTTGCAGCGCATGCGGTGGCCAGGATATCGGATCTAGCTGAGATGATTTTGGCTTTTGATGACGATGAGGAGGTAGATGAGGGGGGTTGGTGATGGAGTAAGAGGTGATGGCGGAGGAGGTGGTTGAGGTTGGCGAGGAGATAGAGGGAGATTGGATCGGGGGAGGAGAGGAGATAGGGGTGGAGATGGTGGTGATAGGGGGATACGAGCGGAGAGAGTTGTGTGGCGAGCTGTGCTAGATTGAGGGAGAGGAGGTTTGGCTATCAGAGTTGGGGGTGAGGAAAGGGTTGGGGAGGTGATAGCGGCAGTGGGAGGGTATGATGACATGCAATTACCAGCCCAAAGGAGGAGGTCAGATGATTTACCTCCACCTATACCGAGGACAGGTAGAGGGACAGGGGGTACCCCTTCACAGGTACCCTTGTAGATGCGGATTCCAATGCATGCAGAGGATACACTAATTAAATCGATGCAGTTGTCAGTGGAACACTTACAAACACAATTACCGGTGCATCAACATCAGAGTACTCACCTAACCACATAGTGTGATACTGAGATAGAGCAGCGGGGTTGAGCAAAGGAGCTCGTAGCGAGTTTGCAGAGAGCTATAGTAGGTGGTCCAATGAGAGACACCTTGAGAGAGCTGGCTTTGAGAGCCAAGGAGGTGGAGTACTATAGGAAAAATTATGAGGATGCAATGTCGAGGGAGCACTGAGTCTTACACAGTCAAGATCTAGTTGATCCTGAGAGACTAGGTCAAGGACAGAGAGCAGAGTGGTGCAGGAGCACCTGAGCACCTGAATGCTCAAATCCTAGTAGGTATAACATTTTATTGAAAATTAAGCATGTGTGTTTATTTTTATGCTTCTAATAGAATTAATAGGTTTTTTTTGTGGTGTAATAAGGTTTGGAACTCATTTTGTGAGTTTCCAAGATTTTTTTTGGTTTTTTGCTCGGTAGGCTAAAAATTGTCAATTTTGGGTCCAAATGAGCATTTTTGAATTTTTGATGTTGTAAATCCTTAAAATGCATTGGAGCATGTTTATTTAGTGTTTCTAAATGATGTTGAGTCATTGGTTTGAGTGCCAAGTCACCGGAAGTCAAAATGCAATTTTTGAGCAACAAAAAGTTGTCAAAAAGTTGTCAAAAGTTGTCAAAAAAGTGGTTTTTGGTGGTTTTGGTTAGTTCCAGCCTGTACCTATCCATAAAAGGGCTTCAATAAGTTGGAACATGTATAAAAACCATGTTCCAATAATTGTATGGGTTGTTCATTTTGGAAAATCAAGAAAAATACTTGTTTTGCTCTTGTTTTCTGTGAGTTTTTAACTAGTTTTCTGCACTTTTTAGAGTACAGTCTGTACCATGGCTCCTTGAGTCCGTACTAAACCTATTTTTGATTGATGTGATCTCCTTTGATGTTTTATTAGTGATCTTTGATCTTTTCTTGGGGTTTGGAACAAGTTTTGTTTGAAGTGCTCTTGAGAAAGGCATTGTTTTGTGGTTCCAATGGAAGACCATTCATGGTCCAACTAATTTCTTCAAAGTCTCTTCATCCATGGCTTTGAGGGAATTTGTTGGATTTGTACATATTGTACCATGCATCCATTTTCCTTTTCTAACAATGCACAGGTGTTTGTAAACCCATGGCAAGTATGTGGAGTGAGCAACTTGGCTTGGGTATTCTTAGATTTGTTTGAATGGTACTTTGCTGTTCATAGCACTGTACTTTGAAATTTTGAATTAGTCTTAAGTTGGAAAGAGTTATTATTGCACTTTACCATCCTTGTCTCTCTCATGACTTGGTTGGATGCAAGAAGAAAAGGTGTAAACAGACTGAAAGACAGTGTGTCACTGTTTCACTGTTAAAACCTCAGTGCCAACCTCCCTCAAGGACAACATGGAATGATGGATTCCTTTGTTTATGCATCATGGAATGTATTTGTAAATGTCTTCAATGTTAATAAGGAAAGATACACACTTTGGTTGTAAAGGACCTAAATAAGGATCCTAGAAAGGTGTATTTTTTGTCATAGTCTTATAATGCTGCCATGCCTTGTGGCATCTTTCAAGTGTACAAATTAAAAGATCTTTGAAGAGATTATATGTATTTGTTTTTGCCTTGCCATTAACACCTTTTCCAGGCCAGGGACAGAGTAAAGAAGCAAACAAAACAAAGAAAGGAAGTTGCATTAACCTTATTGTTGTCAAAAATGCAGTGTTGACTGTGTATGAACAACAGTTATAAAATCCTTTCTTATTTCCTGTGCAGGGTGTTCCAACTGATGTCAAACCATTGTTGCATCCCTAATTGACATACTTTCATTGTATTTGGTTTATCAATGATCAAAGTGTATGCAAAATCTTAAAAACGTTGCTGTCCCAGTCATCTAGACTGTTATTTCTGTGTAAGGGTAGTAGTATGACACTTGTTTGATATAATGACAGTAGTCTAAGATAAGTTTTGAATCTTTGGAAGTGTTTGGCATATGTTAAAGCAAGGTGTGAACTTTTAACTTGGGTCTAGCATCATGGAGGAAACCTTTAATTTGCAAACCCTCACCAAAATTCTTAAAAACCCTTGAAAAGTGCCTATTTTGTGGGACAGCACTCAAACAGTCCATACAGTACTTGCCATAGAAAAAATCCTTGGGTCTTCATCATTAGTAGACCACATCTCCAAGGGTTTTCCATGAAGTATAACAGATTGAGCAGGGTGAACAAATGTCACTAAAAACTAGGGCTAATTCTAGTAGCCTTTTTGGAGCAAATTTGACAATTTCATGAAATCGGTAAGGAAGGAGGAGTAAGTGATGGTTTCAAATCATCAAAACTGATAAGTTAAGACCTAAGACACCCTACTACAAAATCCTTAGCATTACACTAAGTCATTTTATCAAAATGACCATTTGAACCTAGAAGTTGCCTTCAGTAAAACAACGTTCTTTGCACCCAACTTGGAAATTTTCATTCTTGCAAGGTGAAGGACAGTCAACACATTAATATGATTGAAATCCTCAAAGGTGAAAACAAGGTTAGGTAAACCATGGTTCTCCAACAGTTGCCCATTCCTGGAAGAGAGGAGATTTAGCCAGTTGGACAACCAAACTTGTTCATTTTTGGTGACACACAAGAGGATCTCATTTCAGACTTGAATGCCTTAGCATGGAAGGTAAGGAGGAGTGATGTCCAATACAATAGGGTGCAAGCAGTGTTGAATAGAGAGGAGGAGAAAGGAGAAAGGTTTAGAAGAATCCCATTAGTGCCTAGGGATTGATTTGGGAAGTACATTGAGAACAAAGCCCACCAACCTCAAAAGAAGACTAACTTATTATCATCCCTCCTCATCATAGTGGTATCAGAGCCAATTCAGATTTGGGTTGAGAGATTAGCATATGTCTGGTAGTGAGTCAGTGGGAGACAACACCAACAACATGGTGACAAATGCAGAGTTAGCAAAGAGGATGGAGGATCAGGGTGAAGAAAATAGGCTCCTTAGGGAAAGATTGCAACAACTTGAAAGAAAGTTGAACCAAGTAGAAGTGAAGACTAAAGAAGTTAGTGAGAGAGTAGAAAATTCTGAAGATAAGAAGGAAACCTTAGAGGAAGAAGTCCCAGAACCAGATCCAATCTTGGATAAAGAACAAGAAACCTTTTTACAAGCTTTGAAAGCTTTGACTGGAAAGGCCCTAGATGGAGTGTCCCTTTTTAGTGGCAAGATGGAACCAGAAGCACTAATGGAGTGGATAGAGGGTCTAGAGAATCACTTTGAATGTGATGGTATTACTGAAGCACAGAAAGTGAAGGTAGCCAAATCCAGAATGAGAGGGGCAGCCTTAACTTGGTGGAAATTCATCCAAGAGGAAAGGGTGAAAGAGGGAAAGAAACCCATAACCACCTGGAAGACAATGGTAACTAAAATCAAAGACACCTACATGCCTGGAGATTATGAAATCTAGTTACTTAGGAAGAGACAAAACTTGAGACAGAAAGACCTAGATGTCAGTAGTTACACTGAAGAATTCTAAAAACTAAGCCTTAGATCTAAGGTACAAGAAGATGAAAATGTCAGAGTAGCTAGGTATCTCAATGGGTTAAGATGGAATATTCAGGAAGAGTTAAGCCTATGGTGTCCCAACACATTACAGAAGTGTTATCAATTAGCATTGAAGGTAGAAGAGAGAAACAAGAAGAAACAAGAACATAATGGTAGAGGCAGAGGCAGAGGAAATAGAGGCAGTCATAGAGGCAGTTTTGGGGGAAGATACATAGATCATAGGTCCCAGGGAGATTCTAAGCTTATTGAGCAAAGTGGGGATTCTCAGAGAAGACCCAACTATAGGGGTAGGGGATCAGGCAACCCAGGAAGGGGTAGATCTAATGGACCTAGAAGAGGTTCATACTTCTCCACCATGAAGTGTTACAACTGTCAGAAACTAGGCCATCCAGCATATAGATGCCCAGAAAAGCCAAGCTCATCTCAAGGAGGTGATAAGAGAGTCCATTTTGTGCAAGAGGAAACCACACCAAATCAAAGGTGTCTACCATCAGAAGAAGGGGAAAACCTCATGATTAGGAGGATCCTCATGAAAGAGCCATCTCAGAAAGATATGTCTCAAAGGAAAGCTCTTTTCAAGATCAAATGTAAGATCCAAGGAAAGGTGTGCAAAGTTATCATTGACTCAGGATCAACTGATAACATCATATCAGAAGAAGCTACTACAAAACTTCATCTACCTAGAATACAACACAATGAGCCCTACAAGGTCACATGGTTGGAAAAAGGGCAGCATGTATTGGTGAGTGAACAAACATGGGTAGAGTTTAACATAGGTGAGTACCAAGATAAGATTTTGTGTGATATACTACCTATGGATGCTTGTCATTTGCTTTTAGGAAGACCTTGGCAATTTGACAGGAAAGCACAATATGATGGAGAAAAGAACTCATACTCATTTTTCAAGAATGGTATCAACTATAAAATTCAGTCCCTTAATGAAGAGAGTGAGGGCAGCAAACCAAAAGTTCCCAACATTTTGTTATTTGGTGAAAAGGAGTTCATTCATACCCTAAAAGAAGGTGATGGCATAGGTTTTGCATTAGTAACTAAACCAGTTGATGAAAAGAAAGAAAAGAAGATAGAAATCCCAAATGAGGTGTAGCAACTTCTAGATCAGTTTAAGTCAATTGTTAATGATGGTCAACCAACTTCTCTACCTCCTTAGAGAGCCATTAGCCACCAGATAGATTTCATCCCAGGTGCATTCTTACCAAATAAATCTGCTTACAAAATGACACCTGAACAAAATCAGGAAGTGGCAAGACAAATCCAAGAGCCATTAGACCAAGGAATGATTAGAAAAAGTATTAGTCTATGTGCAGTACCCACAGTGTTAGCACCTAAGAAAGGTGGGGCTTGGAGACTTTGTACAGATTCAAGAGCAATAAACAGGATCACAATCAGGTATAGATTCCCCATTCCTAGGATAGAAGATCTTATGGATTGTTTAGGGGGAGCAAAATATTTCAGTAAGATAGACCTAAAAAGTGGTTATCATCAAATCCGCATCAAAGAGGGAGATGAATGGAAAACAACTTTCAAGACAAATGAGGGGTTGTATGAATGGCTATTCATGCCATTTGGGTTAACAAATGCACCCAATACATTCATGAGATTGATGAATGAGGTGTTACATGACTTCATAGGTAGGTTTGTAGTTGTGTACCCTGATGACATCTTAATTTTCAGTGAAACCAAGGAAGAACACCTCCAACATTTGCAGATTGTCTTACAAAGTTTGAATGATGAACAACTTACTATCAACCTAGAAAAATGTGATTTCCTTAAGCAAGAGCTGGTCTATTTGGGTTTTGTTGTTTCAGGGGGTGATTTGAAGATGGATCCAGATAAGGTAGAAGCCATAGTTAATTGGCCAACCCCTAAGAATGCTAGTGATGTTAGGATTTTTCATGGACTTGCTCAATTTTATAGGAAATTTATCAGAGGTTTCAGTGAAATATGTGCACCTATGTTGGAAACCATTAAGGGTGGTGTGAAAGTGAAATTTCAGTGGACAAAAGCAGCCAACAAGGGATTCGAATTGCTGAAAGTCAGAGTTGCTACCCAACCAATGTTGATTCTACCTAGTTTTGATAAATTGTTTACCTTAGAGTGTGATGCAAGTAATATTGCTATTGGTGCTGTTTTGAGTCAGGATAATAGACCTGTTGCATTTTTTAGTGAAAAGCTTAATGATGCTAAGAAGAAATATTCTTCATATGATCTTGAAATGTATGCTTTGGTTTAGGCACTTAGGAAATGGAGGCATTACCTTCTTCCTAAAGAATTTGTGGTTTACATTGACAACCAGGCACTTAGTTTTCTCAATTCATAGGATAAGCTTAGTCACAAACATGTTAAATGGGTAGAGTCTTTGCAAGCATATACCTTTACTTTGAAGCATAAGAAAGGATAGTGCAATAAAGTAGCTGATCCATTGAGTAGAAGGTTACTTACTGTTCAAGAAATTTAGATTAGAAGTATTGGTATAGAATGTTTTAAGGATTTATATCCACATGATTCTGATTTTGCTGATATTTACAACGTTTGTCAAGATTTTCAGAATACTTTTCATAGTGAATATGCTGACTATACTTTGCAGAATGGATTGTTATTTAGGGGTGGACAACTGTGTGTGCCAAAAGGTTCAATGAGGGAGAATCTGATACAGGAAAAGCACAATGGTTGCTTGAGTGGTCACTTTGGTCTTAATAAGACTTTGGAATTGGTTCAGAGGCACTATTTTTGGCCTAAGATGCAGGCAGATGTCAGGAAATATGTTGAGCAATGCATGATATGTTAGAAAGCCAAGGGTACTAGCTCTAATGCTGGTTTGTATCAACCTCTTCCCATACCTTCTAGGCCTTGGGATTGCATCAGTATGGATTTTGTGGTAGGTTTGCCCAAAACAAAAACAGGATGTGATAGTATTTTTGTGGTTGTTGACAGATTCAGTAAAATGGCACATTTCATACCTTGCAAAACTACTAATGATGCTAGTCACATTGCTTTTCTTTTCTTTAAGGAAGTTGTAAGAATTCATGGTTTGCCATCCGGCATTGTATCTAATAGAGATGCTAAGTTTTTGGGTCATTTTTGGAAAACTTTATGGAAGAAATTGGGTACTAACTTGTCTTTTGGCTCAGCTTACCATCCCCAGATAGATGGTCAAATAGAAGTGGTGAACAGAACATTAGGTAATCTACTCAGATGTCTTACCAAAGAATATGGGCAAAGTTGGGATCAACTCATCCATCAGGCAGAGTTTGCATACAATGATAGTGTAAACAGATCCACTGGTAAGAGCCCATTTCAGATTGTTTATGGATGCATCCTAGAGGTGTTTTTGAGTTAAATGATGTAACTAATTTGCAGCAAGTGAGTGGTACAGCAAAAGATATGGCAAAGTCTATGAAAGAAATTCATGAGCAGGTACAGAAGTCTTTACAAGAAACTACTCAAAAAGTTAAGGAGAGAGTTGATGCTTCAAAAAGAGATGTTCAATTTTCAGTGGGTGATTATGTGATGGTCCATCTCAACAAGTCATGGTTATAGAAAGGAGTGCCTACTAAGTTTCAAATGAGAAGAGTAGGACCATGCAAAATATTGGCTAAATATGGCCATAATGCTTACAAAGTTGATTTGCCTAATGAAGTTTCTATGTCTCCTATTTTCAATGTTGCAAATTTGGTGCCATTCAAAGGGGAGCTACCATCAGATTCACAAAGAGTTTCAGATCTTTCTCATTCCCTTTCTGATCTTTCTCTCCCCTCTTCTTCTACTCCCATTCCTCAGCAGGTACTAGACTCAAGAATCATAAAAAAGACAAGACACCATACCTACATGGAGCATCTTATCCAGTGGAAGGATAAACCAGCTTCTAAAGCCACATGGATACCTAAAAGTGACTTTCTCAAAGCTGTAATTCCTCTTTCTTTACTTCCCAAAGGAGTCACATGACTTCTTTGTCCTTGGAGGAGTATGGTGCAAGAGCACCTGAGCACCTGAATGCTCAAATCCTAGTAGTTATAACATTTTATTGCAAATTAAGCATGTGTGTTTATTTTTATGCTTCTAGTAGGTTTAATAGGTTTGTTTTGTGGTGTAATAAGGTTTGGAACTCATTTTGTGAGTTTCCAAGATTTTTTTTTGTTTTTTGCTCGGTAGGCTAAAAATTGTCAATTTTGGGTCCAAATGAGCATTTTTGAATTTTTGATGTTGTAAAGCCTTGAAAGGAATTGGAGCATGTTTATTTAGTGTTTCTAAATGATGTTGAGTAATTGGTTTGAGTGCCAAGTCACCGGAAGTCAAAATGCAATTTTTGAGCAACAAAAAGTTGTCAAAAAGTTGTCAAAAGTTGTCAAAAAAGTGGTTTTTGGTGGTTTTGGTTAGTTCCAGCCTGTACCTATCCATACAAGGGCTTCAATAAGTTTTCACATGTATAAAACCATGTTCTAATCATTATATGGGTTGTTCATTTTGGAAAATCAAGAAAAATACTTGTTTTGCTCTTGTTTTCTGTGAGTTTTTAACTAGTTTTCTGCACTTTTTAGAGTACAGTTTGTACCATGGCTCCATCAGTCCATAATGAACCTATTTTTGATTGATTTTATCTCCTTTGATGTTTTAGTAGTGATCTCTGATCTTTTCTTGGGGTTTGGAACAAGTTTTGTTTGAAGTGCTCTTGAGAAAGGCATTGTTTTGTGGTTCCAATGGAAGACCATTCATGGTCCAACTAATTTCTTCAAAGTCTCTTCATCCATGGCTTTGAGGGAATTTGTTGGATCTGTACATACTGTACCATGCATCCATTTTCCTTTTCTAACAATGCACAGGTGTTTGTAAACCCATGGCAAGTATGTGGAGTGAGCAACTTGGCTTGGGTATTCTTAGATTTGTTTGAATGGTACTTTGCTGTTCATAGCACTGTACTTTGAAATTTTGATGTAGACTTAAGTTGGCAAGAGTTATTATTGCACTTTACCATCCTTGTCTCTCTCATGACTTGGTTGGATGCAAGAAGAAAAGGTGTAAACAGACTGAAAGATAGTGTGTCACTGTTTCACTGTTAAAACCTCAATGCCAACCTCCCTCAAGGAGAACATGGAATGATGGATTCCTTTGTTTATGCATCATGGAATGTATTTGTAAATGTCTTCAATGTTAAGAAGGCAAGATACACACTTTGGTTGTAAAGGACCCAAATAAGGATCCTAGAAAGGTGTATTTTCTGTCATAGTCTCATAATGCTGCCATGCCTTGTGGCATCTTTCAAGTGTAAAAATTAAAAGATCTTTGAAGAGATTATATGTATTTGTTTTTGCCTTGCCATTAACACCTTTTCCAGGGCAGGGACAGAGTAAAGAAGCAAACAAAACAAAGAAGGAAGTTGCATTAACCTTATTGCTGTCAAAAATGCAGTGTTGACTATGTATGAACAACAGTTATAAAATCCTTTCTTATTTGCTGTGCAGGGTGTTCCAATTGATGTCAAACCATTTTTGCATCCCTAATTGACATACTTTCATTTTATTTGGTTTATCAATGATCAAAGTGTATGCAAAATCTTAAAAACGTTGCTGTCCCAGTCATCTAGACTGTTATTTCTGTGTAAGGGCAGCAGTATGACACTTGTTTGATATAATGACAGTACTCTAAGATAATTTTTGAATCTTTGGAAGTGTTTGGAATATGTTAAAGCAAGGTGTGAACATTTAACTTGGGTCTAGCATCATGGAGGAAACCTTTAATTTGCAAACCCTCACCAAAACTCTTAAAAACCCTTGAAAAGTGCCTATTTTGTGGGACAGCACTCAAACAATCCGTACAGTACTTGCCATAGCAAAAATCCTTGGGTCTTCATCATCAATAGACCACATCTCCAAGGGTTTTCCATGAAGTATAACAGATTGAGCAGGGTGAACAAATTTCACTAAAAACTAGGGCTAATTCTAGTAGCTTTTTTGGAGCAAATTTGACAATTTCATGAAGTCGGTAAGGAAGGAGGAGTAAGTGATGGTTTCAATCATCAAAACTGATAAGTTAAGACCTAAGACACCCTACTACAGACTCCTCAACATTACACTAGGTCATTTGATCAAAATGACCATTTGAACCTAGAAGTTGCCTTCAGTAAAACAACGTTCTTTGCACCCAACTTGGAAATTTTCATTCTTGCAAGGTGAAGGACAATCATGACACTTTGCAAACCTGTTTAGATGCTCAGTCAACACATTAATATGATTGAAATCCTGAAAGGTGAAAACAAGGTTAGGTAAACCATGGTTCTCCAACAGTTGCCCATTCCTGGAAGAGAGGAGATTCAGCTAGTTGGACAACCAAACTTGTTCATTTTTGGTGACACACAAGAGGATCTCATTTCAGACTTGTATGCCTTAGCATGGAAGGTAAGGAGGAGTGATTTCCATTACAATAGGGTGCAAGCAGTGTTGAATAGAGAGGAGGAGAAAGGAGAAAGGTTTAGAAGAATCCCATTTGTGCCTAGGGATTGATTTGGGAAGTACATTGAGAACAAAGCCCACCAACCTCAAATGAAGACTAGCCTATTATCATCCCTCCTCATCACAGAGGCGTGAAAGGGCCTCCTAGATAGGATCCACCTAGAGATCTAGGTGTTGGGACATCTACAACAAGACCATCACCTTCAGGAGATAGTCATACCTGAGAGACATTGTCTCCATTGTATTTTGATCATTTTGTTGTATTGGCACAGACATGACATTTTTTGTGTATTGATCATTTTTTGAGAGATATATATGACACCATTTTCTTTGATCCTTATGTGATGTGTTATGGATTATGCTTTCTATATGCTTTTGATTATTCTATGATGATGCAATGCTTAGATAGATGCATATGATGTGATATGTGATGAATATGATGTGATAATGAAGGATGTTGTGAGATGTATCTTGAAAATGAGATGTATGATAATGATATGTTGTGAGATATATCTTGAAAATGAGATGTATGATAATGATATGCTATGAGATGTATCTTGAAAATGAGATGTATGATAATGATATGCAACTAATTTTAAAATGATATGCAACTAATTGATTTGATATGCAACTAATTGTAAAATGATATGCAACTAATTGATTTGATATGCAACTAATTGTAAAATGATATGCAACTAATTGATTTTTAGCATCCTCATTCTATACTTGTCATCCCAGTATAGCCACATGTTGTTTTTCTTTCTTTGTATGCATCATCATTGAGCATTGATTAATTTTGGGATATGTTGAAAATTTATACAAGCATGATGGTATAGTTTGAACTATAATAAAATGAGAAAAATTTACATGATTTTTGATTTTGCAAGATAGCACAAGCATCAAGGTATAATTGAACTAGGATGACCTGAGTGTGGATTGCGTAGAAACAAACAAGATTAAATCATTTGTATGCGTAAAGTGGAATCATGTCTTCAGTGATTTGTTGTGAATCACGTCTCGAGACAAGTATTTACACAATACAGATGATTGCCTCACAGACAAAAAAACTAAGAAAATATTGGAGTCCCCACGACGTTCTCTAGCTTTGAAGCATTGTTGAGAAAATTTAGAGGATCCAATAATTCAAAAAGTTCAATTGCAAAAATAGTCAAAACTTTATGCAAGATGCAACATTTGATATTTCAGAAAATCATCCATCGTATTTTGTGAATCCTATTAAGCGATCAATGTTTTTCTTTGCGATTGTGTGAGTGTTGTATTTTTGGATATGATGTTTTGAGTTTGCGACAAGTTTTGACGTTTTGAACATGTTGCAAGTTTAGACTACCCCTAGTCAAGTGTACTTCTTAATGTGGATATGTACAGTGATTATCAAGCCATGGTGAGATGTAGTGAAAGGATATGCGGATAAACCAGGATAGTGACTATGCTAAGTATGGCCTGGATGGATATTGTGATAAAAATGTTGGGCGATGCACGATAGTGCTTTACTATGGTTATAATGGTATGGATATAGATAGAGAAGTTGTCCTCTCACAATAGTGCCTGTTTCCAGGTTTTCACCAGTTGCTTTTATTGTACCTTTTTCTTGATTTTTATTTATTTTTTTGACTTTTCCGTGGATTAGATTACTCAAGTGTAGTATTTCTTCAAATGGATGATGTTAGTTGGTTTGTCGAGCACATCTCCTTCTGAAGTTGTTAGCTGATAGGCGCCTGATCCATATGCTGATATGATGACATAGGGACCTAACCAATGAGGTTCAAATTTCCCTTTCTTTTCTCGATCCTGCTGATTCCTAGGATTTTCCTTAAGTACTAGGTCACCAATTTTAAAAATTCTGGGAATGATCTTGTGGTTGTAGCTCCTGCACATACGTTGTTGATATGCTTTGAGATGTTTGTAGGCATGTTGACGTCTTTCATCTAGAAGCTTGATCTCTTGCACTCGGTTAACTCGATACTCTTCATCTAGAATTAGGCCTTTTAGAGAGACTCAGAGAGATGGAATTTCTACCTCCAAGGGTAAAATTGCTTTTGATCCATATACCAATGAATATGGTGTAGCTCATGTAGGTGTGCAGATGCTAGTTTTGTATGCCCAAAGTGCTGGATTGAGTTGTACATGCCAATCTTTGCCTACATCATTCACTGTTTTCTTTAGGATTTTCAATATTGTTTTGTTGGATGCTTCTACCTGACCATTCCCCTGTGGGTAGTAAGGTGTAGAAAAATGATGTTGGATTTTGAATTTTTCACATAGTTCTCATACATGTTGGTTTTTGAAAGGTCGTACATTATCTGTGATGATGGAACTTGGAATGCCATATCTGCAGATCAGATAATTAAGGATAAAAGAGGCAATTTGTTTCCCAGTCATTGTGGTCATGGGGACTACTTCAATCCATTTAGTAAAGTATTCCATTGTAGTTTTAATGAACTTGTGTCCATTTGAAGATGAAGGATGAATTTTGCCAACTAGGTCTAGTCCCCATTGGCAAAAGGGCCATGATGTTGTGAATGGCTGCAACTCCTATGTTGGTGCATGTATAAGATTGCCATGGATTTGGCATTAAGGACAATTCTTTGCAAAGTGATAAGAGTCTTTTTCCATTGTTGGCTAGTAATATCCAATTCTTAGAAGCTTTTTAGCAAGAGTAGTACCACTTGAATGTGTGCCACAGATACCTTCATGAAGATCATGTAAAGTGGAGTCAGATTCATTATGATCAAGACAATGAAGAAGAGTACCATCTAGATCTCAACGGTACAAAGTATCAGTAGTAAGAGTATAACGGGCGGCTTGCTGGATAAAGTTGTGTTTTTGGTTTCAGGGCAAGTCAATGGGTAGGATATTGCTCTTAAGATAGTCGTAGATTGTTCCATATAACGGAGAGTCAGAACCGGTCAAGGTATAGATAACATGGGATTCCGAATGGTCATAGGCTGGGGAGAACAATTACTCTACTAGAAACTCATAACGATTTTGTTGCTCTGGAATTTGCAGTAGTGAAGCGATAGTAGCTATGGCATCAACTGCTTTGTTGTCCAACCTTGGTATTTGCTCGAAGGTGATGTGTACAAAATATTGTTTAAAATCATCCACCATTCGCTTGTATGGTAGCAGCTTGTCATCATTTGTCTGATAGTTATTGTTGATTTGATTGATTACTAGTTGTGAATCTCCATAAAATTTTAATTGTGTGATCCTCCATTCTACGACCATTTTGATGCCTATAACCAATGCCTCATATTCAACAACATTATTTGTGCATGGAAACATAAGCTGATATGATCTTGGTATAGTGTGTCCTTCAGGAGTGATGAATAGAATGCTAGCACCTAAGCCATGTTGCATGTAGGATCCATCAAAATATAAGGTCCATTGTTTGGTGGAGATAGGAAGAACGTCTCTATCTGGAAATTCGATCTCTATAGTTTGTTTTCTAGGTAGTGGTGCTTCTGCCAGTTGATCTGCAATTGCTAGTCCTTTGATAGCTCGTCGTTCTGTGTAGTAGATATCAATTTCACTAAGGATCATGACCCACTTAGCCAATCTTCCTGTAAGAGCTGCTTTAGTGAGTAAATATTTGAGAGGATCAATTTTTGCAACCAGCTTAATTGTGTGAGCTAGCATGTAGTGTCGAAATTTTTGAGAGGTAAATACCACTGTTAGACAAGCTTTCTCAATGAACATATAGTTGAGTTCATATCCATTCAATGTCCCATCGATATAATAGATAGCTCGTTCCTTGCCTTGTTGATCCTCTTGTGCTAACAATGCCCCCAGTGATATGTCTATTGTTGAAATGTAGAGAATGAGTGGCTTCCCTACTATTGGTGGTACTAGAACTGGGGGGTTTATTAGATACTGCTTGATTTGATAAAAGGATTCAATACATTTGGCTTCGCATTTGAATGGTACATTTTTATGTAGCAAATGATTGAATGGGAGACTTTTATCTACTAGTTGAGCAATGAATCGCCTGATTGATTGGAGTCGTCCTTGTAGAGATCTAAGCTGGCTGATGTTCTTTGGTGGTGGCATCTCCATAATGGCTTGTACCTTTGCTGGATCCACTTCAATACCTTTAGCTGAAACTATGTAGCCTAGTAGTTTTCCTGATGTAACCCCGAAGACACACTTCTTAGGGTTGAGCCTGACTTGGAATTTTTCCAATCTATCAAAAATATTTTCTAAGATGCTTAGATGTTCAGCTCTGGTGAAGGATTTAACTAGTAAATCATCTACATAGTCTTCCATGAAGGTATGCATCATGTCATGAAAGATTGTTGTCATTGCTCATTGATAAGTTTCTCCTGCATTCTTTAAGCCAAAAGGCATGACATTCCAATAGTATGTTCCCCATGGATAGGTAAATGTTGTTCTATCTTGATCCTTTGGGGCTATCTTGATTTGATTATAGCTTGAAAAACCGTCCATTAGTGATAGCATTGCATGGCCTCCTGTGAGGTCTACAATTATGTCGATACTGGGCAAAGGAAAGTCGTCCTTTGGACAGGCTTTGTTGACATCTTTGAAATCAGTGCATATTCTGATACTGCCATCTGGTTTTGATACTGGTATGATGTTGGAAATCCATTCAGCATAGTCGATGGGTCAAATAAATTTGACATCTAATAGTTTCTTTAGCTCGGCTTTGACCATGAGTGCTACATGTGGATTCATCTTTCTTAGTTTTTGCTTGACTAGCTTAGCTCCTGGAGCAATGGACAAGTGATGCATGATTAATTGTGGATTAATCTCGAGCATATATGCATATGACCAAGAAAAGTTGATTTGCGTTTCTTTAAAAAATTTAATAAATTCTGATCTTTCTTCCTCTATCAGAGATTCTGCAAGGTGTATAGTTTTGGTTGCTTCAATAGTACCAATGTTGATTGATTGAGTGGGCTCAATCAATATGGGTGATCGCTCATGATAATGCTCAGGAAGAGTGTTAAGTCTCCCATCCTTAGGTGCCTTAAAAAGGTTTTCACCCTCAGATGCGTCCTTTATTTTTACTTTTGTGTGATCTATTGCTGCAATTGACTAGTTTTCAGCAGTATATCTTTTAGTTTGCTCATTTTTGTGATTGAGAGACTTGGCACTCCCCTGATTGCATATGTCGTTACTTTGTTCACTAGTAGAGTTTGTCTCCGGGGTAACGGTACATAAGTAATGGATAATAGATTCATCATTTGGGAAAATTGGTATATCATGAGTTTCAGGTTCATCCCAGTCTATGAGGTCAGGAAAGACAAGTGGTAAAGAGTCATTAGGTGGATCAAGTTTGACTGTTGTAAGTGTCAGGATAGAGGTATCATCATGATTGGTCAGGGTGTTAAAGAAGTTAAGGATTTCGTCGAGGCCTTCAATGGTATCATCTTCCGTATAGACTTGCGCATAATGTTGTTGCTCTTTTTCCTTAGCATCATAGATATTTTGTGGACCAAATTCAAGTGGTCTAGATCCTATGTCGTGTTCTTCTTGAGAGATGGGTGTATTACTATTATTTGCACAAATATCTTCAGTAACATTAGAATAGCTGCCCCATTCATATCATTGGAATCAGTCTCAGAGGTATTATCCCAGATTCTAGCATTATCCCAGATTCTAGCAGTGTTGTGAATTGGTATGTTGTAGGGTGAGAATAGGTCTTTGATAATTGAGACAAGTTTGATAGTTTTCTTTGATTCTGTGTCAGATCTTGCTTCCACTCTTTGTATTTGTTCATATACTATCTCTCCTCGGGGAGGAATGATGTAATCCAGAGGTGATTCTTCTTTGTTGGATATTGGTTCTTGAATATGATGTGCTTCTATAGTGGATGTCTCCTTTTTTTGATTGATAGGCTGCTTTTGACATTGCTTCCATTCTTTATGTTCACGTTCCTTACTTATTGTCTCAGCTGACTCAAATAGTGCCTCCTGTCAGGAGTCTTCTTTGTATTTCTTCTTTGCTTTCCACTGAGGTTTTTGATATTTGCATGGTGCCCTCTTTGGTAGTAGACTGAGTTCAAAGCCCAAGCCCCTTTTGTCTTTATTGAATTGTGAAGGAGGATCCAATGGTTTTGTGATGCCTTCCTGATGCTTACCAATAGGTCCTTTGCCATTGTATCCCATTTTCTGCATGATTAAGTAGCCTTTTCCATACAGGTGTGTTGGTATAGCTACTTCCACAGTAGCTGCTCTGTCTTCTTCCTCATCTTTGTATAGCCAACTAAGGATGTCCTTTTCCTCAAATTCATGTGCTAGAGTGCCGAGTTGGATGAATGTGCTTTGATGGGCTGATTTTCTTGATGTGTAGATGTTATAGGTAATCCATGAGATCTAAGTGATGTTGGTAAGTTGGCCAAACACATGGGTTCCAAAGAGTATTCTCCCATGCATTGTTCTTTGATCTTCATTTTCTGCTTGAAATCCATAGATAATGATTTAGACTTTTCTTGTTGAAGATATGGTGCTGAGGAATTTTGTTTCTCTCTATTATGTGGAACCAATTTGTCTTGGGCTGCCCCCATAGCATTACAATACTGAAATGGATTATGATCAGCTAATATAGAAACCTCTTGTCCATTGTAGGGGAATTTAACACATTGGTGATAAGTGGAAGGTACCACTTGCATTTCATGTATCCAAGGTCGACCTAATAAGATATTATATGTGAGGTATATGTGTAAGACCTGGCACATAGTATCCTTTTGTATCGGTCCTACCTGAATTAGCAACACCAATATTCCTTTAGATGATATTTCTTCATCATCATATGCCTTTATAGTGATCTTTTTGTGTGGATCAATAGACTCCTCAGAGAAGCCTAATGCACATATAAGTTTTAAGGTACAAATATTAAGTCTAGCTCCTCCATCTATTAATACTCATTTAACTCAGTGTTTATAGACCATGACTTCAATATGGATTGGGGTATTATGTGGATGGCTCAATGAGATATTATCATTCTTAGAAAAAGTGAGGTTATGAGGCCCTGTCATATGAGCCACCATGGTTTGGAATTTGTCAGCATCCAGATCTTGAGGTACATTTGTTTCCAATAAGGCTTGTTCAAATATGTCTTTGTGTTTTGGCGAAAGTTTTAACAATTCCAGTATAGATATTTGAGCAAGAGTTTTGCACAGTTGACTGAGTAGATCATATTGAATTTTGGGCATGGTGTTTGTTGTTGACGTATGTCCCTTCAAGACATATTTTTGAGCTCTGTTTGTTACGTTGACGGATTCATGTTCACGCCTATCTTTGATTGGGATAACATTGACTTGATTGTCCTCAGCCGATATGTGATTAATGGTGTTATTGTATATGTGATTGATACGAGCTCCATGTGTATCATTTGAGGTTGAAGCTCCATCTTTGTTGTAGTTTGGAAGAGGGTTTTTGAAAGCTCTGTGGTCACCATTTGTTTTGAGACCATCAACCATTAAATCACCTCTATCGATCATGTCCTGAACAATGTTTTTCAGCCTCATGCAATCATTTGTTTGATGACCTTTGTTGTGATGAAAATCACAAAAGTGTGAGTCATTCCACCAAGGTGGTTTGATTTGTGGTTCAAAGTTTTTGATTGTGGGTAAAGAGATAAATTTTTTTGCTACGAGTTCTCTGAATGCTGACTCCAGTGATTTCCCTAGTGGTGTATAAATGCGTTTAGAAAGTTGTTTGTGTTACCCCGTGAGTTTGGATTAGGTCCTCTATTGGTGTTATTGTTTTGGGTATTGTTGGTTTTGTTTGTGTTGAGTTGATCTTGATTTGTATTTGGTGCATAAGTGTCAGTACCTGGATTAGCACCTTTGGGATTCTTTGTAGCTTGAGGATTACCTGATAATGCGAGCACGGGTTACTTTGATTTTGGATCATTTGATTCAGTTCCTCCTTCATTTCCATTGTTTTTGTTTCTGGTCTAGATTCTAGATTTGTCCAAGTTGTTGTTTTGGTTGTTGTAATTGGATGAACTTGTTCCTTCTTTGAAAAATTTCAATGTTCCCTTTTTGACACATGCTTCTTCTACTTGGATGCCATTTTCAATCAATTTAGCAAAATATGGTATGCATTGGAATTTGAGTCTATAACTCATCACTATTCAAGTTGTCGATGAAAATTTCCATGTTTTCTTTTTCGGGTACATCACGAGGATATCTCGAAACCATATGCCGCCAACGTTGAAGGCAGACCATTAATGTTTCATTGTTTTTCTGTTTGGTGTTACAAACGTCTAGCATGGTGATAGCATGTTGAATGTTATAGGAATATTGAGTTATGAATTTTTTGACTAGTTCATCGAATGATCTGATAGGAGGTGTGATTTTGGATAACCATTCCATTGTTTGTCCTCCCAAGCTTCTTGGGAATAACCTCATCAAATAGTCATCACCATGAGAAAATTCAAGACTCACTGTACAAAATTCTTGAACATGATCATGAGGATCGCTTTTCCCATCATATTTGTCAAATTTGGGAAAATCTAAGTTTGGAGGAAAAGGTACCATGTTCAATCTTCTATCAAATGGATAAGGACAAATTTCAGTTAATGAATACCGTACTGTTGTCCATTGTTGCATGTCTTGCATTTGTCTTTGAAAATTTGCATTTTTTGAGTAAGAGAAATCAAAGGTGCATTATTTTGCCGAGGGAATAATTCTTCCCTTGCATTAATTCTAGGCTGAAATGGTGTATGGAATGGTATGTTTTGCTCGAGGATGTTTTGCACAGGTATATTTTGTTCTCGTAGATTTTGTTCAAGAATATCTTGCTCAGGGTCACATGCCTCTTCCTCTCATTGTCATTCTTGATATTTGTAATTTTGAGATCTTGTTCTAAAAATGTCTGTATCAAAGTCTTTAGGAAGTTTAACCCCTTTGCTTGTGAGCATGAATAGGTATTTTTCCTTGTCATTTTCCATGAGTCTTTCCACAAGTTTTTGAAATGAAGTGCTCTCTTGACATTCTTGAAGAAGTTCTTTAGAAATTTTGGTGTCCTCTAGATTTGGATGCTCGAAAGGATTTGATAATCTCCGATTCATGCTGGTTTCCGATTGCATTTCACTTTGTTTGTTTCGTTGAGAGTGAGTAACAACGTGCATCTAGTAGAAGCTCTTTGTGACAAAAGGAACGAACTCTTCTTCAATGTTTTGTTCAGGGGTTGGTGGTTCAAATCAGGGTATGTTGTAAGTGATGCACTCTTTGGGAAAGAAGGCCAGATTGATCTTCCCTCCTTGATTTATGCATTGACTGAATGCTGATTTTTAACAGAATGCCCTACTCCTCAAGGGTTCCTTGTCAAATTCATTTGTTTTTTTTTTAAGATACAATCATATATGACGAAGGAATGTTCGATGAGATTTGAAGAGTTGATGATTGATGTATAAAAATTTATTTCTTTTGGCAAGTTTTGAAGAACTTGGTTGTTGTTTCTTCAACTTAGTGTTATGATAAATATTCTTTCGTCTCAGAATATGAGGATTAGTCATGCACAAGCGATCAATGGTTTCCTTTAATTTGTTTTGGATTTAGTTTAGTTTGTTTTGGAAACTCAAGTTCTACTTTATCAAAGTGAAGGTTTAGATGCCCCCTCATGACAAAGTGCATCAAATGATATGGAATACGAGATTTCTCGATATGGAAACTCGATTTGACAACTTGGAGTTTTAAACAAGTGCATTTTGGGATAACAATCTGTTTGATTTTAAAGGACCCATTTGCCACTTGCGATGATGTTTCTTGATTTTGATAGGATAGATATGTTTATCTTGTGACTAGTTTCAGATTTCAGGCAACTTTGCTTGATGGAAACTTGCTTTTAGAAATAGCTTTTGATACTCTGTTTTTGGTCTTCTGATTGATGAAATTCAGGCTGATGAAGGGAAGGTTCCGAAATTGTTCTCAAAAATTTCAAAATTGACCTCTGTTTTGCCCCCTGTTTTTTTGGTTTTGACTACATGCTGAAATAGAGATGCAATGCGCTATGAAAACTTCTCTATGCGCTAGAGAAAAGACTCTACGCACTACACTGCCCCATGATATGCGCTAACTAGTTAATTTTGTTTAGCTTTGGTTCAAATTTGGTTTAAAAGGCCATGTGCTAATATGGGCCTTCTATGCACTAACAGTTAAACCCTACACTCTAAAGTTTGACTTCTACGCACTAAGTTGATGCTTCAACGCGCTAACTGCCACTGCTTGTTTTTAGAATCTAGTGAAGCGCTACTGTTAAGACTTGACGTGCTAAAGAGAAGATTTAATGCGCTAAAAGATGGTTCCTACATGCTAAGAAGTTTCTCTTACGCGCTAAACTGCCCTGAAATATATTGACTTGGTTGTTTTTCTGCAATTTTGGAATTTTGCCCTGAGTTTTTAGTGCTAATAGATGATTTTCTGAAATAACAAATGAAAGCACAACACCAAAGAGACAACCATTTTTCTTAATCTAAACAATAAGTGTATGTTTTGCGAGGATGTGTTCAAATCCCCAATGTTTCAACAGGTTTAGACACAACATGCATTTCAATCAGACTCTTTATTCAAGGGTCATAAGCAATATCATATCCCACTAGCCTCGATACTCCGTCAGCTCAAACAGTCATGTCACCCTCTAGGGGGCACCCATTTTTTTGCCTTTTGCCAGAAATTAACCCAAAGTGAATTGCTTCAGAATTGAGTAGTTATCTTGGGAGATATATGGTGAGTGATCTTGGGGGTAGATTCTTCCCCACCCTTGCACTATGATATTGCAAATGTCTAGTTACTGACTCGGCTCAAAGTTTCTATGCTAAGGTTCGTAATCAAGCTTCATGTTCAGTCGTTAGTGATAAACTCCCTCAAGAGGCTTCCCAATCTTTAGAATAAAGGCTTTACATATCTCAAGGATACTGGGGGAAGGCTAATCGCTGCGCGCAACCATTGAAAAGGACTTTCATCACTTCCACTTTTGATTATAGTGGGTTGGAACACTTGGCTTCAAAGTTGTTTCCCACTTAGGTCGTTCCCTTCACACCGGCCAAAAATGGCTTTAAGAGTTTTTCAACCCCTTGGAAAAGGAGACCTGCTAAAGGATTTATTGCTTGAATTAAAGAAAGCTTTAAGAGTGGTTTGGCTTTTTGATCACCCAATTAAGGGGAGAGCATATACCTTCCACTTTCGAGACAAAGCACACAAGTTCTTTTTAGCCCTTCAAAGCAACGATTTGTTAATCCTATATGGAGATGTTGCTCCATGAAAACATGGTGTTCTTTTTAACTTTTCAAGGCAATGATTTTCTAATCTGAAAAGAAGAACTTGGTCAACAAAATGAACACGATGTTTCGTCAACAAAAGAAATCAAGTGAAAGGGGAAGATCTTCCCTCTTTAATTGCAAAACAAAAGATTTTTGGGACCATGTGATTCTTTTCCTTGCTAAAAACCTAAAATGGATCCTTTTATACACCAAAGGATGGTGAAGTTCTTTTTAATCCATTTGTTTGCAAAACTTGAAAAAAAATTGATTTGTTCTTTTTAAAACCCAATTTGAAAATTTTCTCTCCTAGAAAAGCAAGGAAAAATTTGTTTTGTGGTTCTTTTTAAAGCCCAAACAAAAGTGAGTTCAATTTTAACAAGAATCAAAAGAAGTTTATATCTTAACTAACTTAATTAAGTTAGTAAAAACTTAAACTATTTAATGATCCTAAAATTAAGCTCCTATCTGCAAGAAATTTGTTAGAACCCTACAAAATACAAGTAAAATTGTTAGACAATCTATGGACTTCAACAAGTCTAATTTTTTTCATTCGGCTACAATTTTTTGGTTTTGCCTCTATCTGTGATGCACTACAGAACAAACTGCACGTGCTACTGTATAATCAGGATGCGCTATCAGACAAACCCGATGTGCTAAGCTATTTTCCAGATGCGCTAAGCTATTATTCTTCCATGTCGAGACCTACAAGAAAAAGTTGGTGAGGATGATGCACTAAAGTATGATCTTCATGCGCTGGGAAATGAGTCCCACATGCCAAACAGTGAGCCTGATGCAATAAAAGGGTCACCAGATGTGCTAAGGGATGTTCCCTACGTGCTGATTCCCATTTCCCACATACCTGCACAAGTGTTCATTTTTAAAAACCGATTTGATTAATGGGGTAGTACCCCACGGTGGGCACCAGAAATGTATGCGGGAAAAGCGGGGCGATGAAACTTAAAATGTGAAAAATGAAGCTCAAAGAGGCTTGTCCACACACCCACGGGACTTCTTGGTGCAAGTTATGGAGTCATGAAGAATGACTCAACTTCCCAAGGATGGTTCCATGGTTCTCTATCTCACAAGGTCCCTCAAGTCAATGCCTTTGCTCTCAGATCACTGAGAAAAGTGGCTTAGAGATGACAAATGCAAGAACAAGGGATGCTTATGATTGATTTAGTCATGAAAATGCATCCTATCTATGCATGATTCTACAAATGCAATAAACTAGATTATAAGATGACAAGATTAGTAGAAATACTATCCTAACATGATATACTAGTTTATGAGTTAAGCTAATGATAAAGGAAATAGTCTAAAATGCATATTATATTTATTCCTATTACAAAAAGAAGCTAGATGTGTTAATAAAATTAAGCATAAATGAGATACTAAAAGCTTGCATGGATCCTTTAAATGGAGGAATGATAGCTCTATTTATAGTGAAAATAGGGCAATGGATGGTCAGGATTGAAAGAGTTAATCAAGGGTCAAGTTTGAAAGTTGTCAATCCATGTTTTCAATTTTCACCAATGAAATGGTGACAATTGTCAACATAAGGCTGGTTGACAGGATAGGTAAGAAGCATTAAATTCTTGAGAAGACCTCATGGTTACCTTAGGAGGTAAGGGTTAAGGTTAGGTTAGGGTTATCCATTGGATAAAGCTTTTACCCAAGGGGTAAACTCTCGTGCAAAGGTTAAAGGAAAAACCATGGTCAAAGCAATAAATGCTTGATGAGACCCTTGGGTTGGATGGGGGTTAAGTTGGTCAAAAAGTCTCTAACCATACCACTAAGGGTTAGTTAACCATTAATGGTTTGAAGACTTTGGGGACAAATTTGTAAGAGTCCTTCCAAATTTGGGGGTATTCAACAAGTTAGCTTGTTGAATGGATAAAGGCTTTAATGCCTTTTGAAGACTTTACTCCAAATTTGAGAAGTGACCAACTCAAATTTAGGGAAAGGGGATAATGGATGGGTTTGGGGTTAATTGATTAGGATTAGATAGATTCTAGAATAAAATAGGAATAGGGTTAGGAGGCAAGTGGGAGATGTAGGAAAATGCAAGTGGGTGAGGGAAAATAGAATTAATTAAAATAAATTACTTTATTTCAATTTGGTTGCAATTTGGGAAATTTAATAAATTAGATTTATTCAATTTGGGGTAAACTATTAATTAAATGTAAATTTAATTAAAAGGTAAGAAGAAGGGTTTTAATTAAATAAAATGATTTATTCAATTAAATGACATAAAGGGCTTAAGTGAATTTAACTAAATAAATTGAATAATTTACTTAATTAAATAGAGGAATGTAGGTGATTTAGTTAAATTAGATTTAACTAAAATAGAGGAATAAACATAGAATATTCATTTAGGAATATGGTCATTTTTATACGTCTATAGTTATAGTTGTCGGTCTGAAATCGATAGTAGAAGTACTGGGAGAAGTGCTAGGTTCTACAATAATTTTCTTCTCTTCTCGAGATACATGTTCATCCACCTTAACCACTTCCTTATTCACTTTCTCTTCCTTATTCTCTGTCGGTTCAGATTCTGTTTGTTCTTGTTCTGTTGGTATCTCAATATTCAGTTGAGTGTCAATAGTCTTGACCGGTGAGTCGACATTTTCAACATTTATAGATTTAGATTTCTTCTCCTTAGCAATTTCCTTATCCATTACAATATTGATGTCCTGAGTGTCAACATTCATTGTGAATAGAATGTTTGACTCGGGATCAATATCATCTTCTTTCATTTCCTCTAACTTCTCTTTAGGCTGATTTTGCATTTATGTCAGTGCCTTTGCTACTGCAAGTGGGGTGTCCTATGCCGGTGGAGGTAAGTTATCTTTTATGGTGAAATTAGGAACACTGCCAACCTTACTCTTACTCTTATCTTCTTTCTAATATACCTTAGTAAAGGATTTGTCAACTTTCGGTCTATCTTTTTCTTCCCTTTTCTCTTTCTCAACAAAGAATATGTCCCACTTATCCATTGTTTCATCTGCTATCTCCTTTATTCTATCGACCATGAGGCTACCTTGCCGATGACCACTTGCAAAAATAGTCCTGTTAGCTTCAAATATCAAATCATTTATTTCTTGCTTAGACAGAACATGATGAGTCACTAACAGTGCTTCAACCTTCAAATTCTTATCCAATTCCATAGTAGACATTCTCTTGGCTTCAAGTCTCAGATATAAATCATTTGGGAGAACATATATAATTTCAATAAGAACCTTCTTATATATATCTAGATACAAAATTATACTCTCCTCAATGGTTTCCTTATCAGAATCTTTACAAGAATGATATAACTTACTAGCATTTCCAAGAATGCCATCCTGAGTTATTTCATTGATAAGCTCTTCCGATGAAAGTGTATCAGGTTCCTTTTGATCTGGTTTCTTTTGTGTAACTTTCTTCTTGGGACCACTAGGCTCTCTCATAGCCTGTTGTTTCTTTCTTAGTCCTTGATTTCTTTGATGATGGAGTAGGTGTCGGTGAGGATTTTCTCTTCTTCTTCCTATACACCCTTTTGAATTCAGCAACCTTATCATTATCAAATTCGGATGAGGTAGCCATAGGAGAAATATGTGCTACCAGTTGTTGTTCTGATTTTCTTTCTTGTGCAGCAACACCACTCATCGGATCAAGTTTCATTAAGCCCTTTGTAACAACTTCAACAAACTTCAAAGAAACTTTTATTATTTTGTCTCTATTCTTCCTCTGCTTCTAAATTTCAACATCTTTTTCAATAGTATCAGCATTTCCAAAGATCTTTTCCAGTTAGTTTCGATGGAGCATCTAGGAGTATCTTGGCATAAGATTCCAAGATGTGTGAATCCATTTCATAACCCATCTTAGTTATCCAGACAGTTCTAGGTCTAACTGCCTCCATCCATACTTCATCTCTTTTCATTACAAAGCATATCTGTTTGTCATATTTGTCAACAATACTTTGAGGGATTCTTTCCCTTTGTGTTATTTTAGCTTGAAAGTCCTTGAAGTATTATTTTGCCTACTTGTCACCATCTGAGACCATGTCAGTAATTGCCTCCTTTATCTATTTTCCAACAAAAATATCATAGGCAAAGTCTTTGTGGCCTATACTGGGAATCTCCTTTCAGATATATAGCATTAAACATACAATCAAATTCCCAAACTTGAAAGTTCCCTTCTTATCACCTTTAATCTTATCCAAATTTTCTATCAATTCATCTTTCAACCACTCACAAATATCAATTTGAGAATTGTTCTTTATCATCTCATAAACACTATGAATGCATAGACTAGAAACAAAATTCAGCCTATTAGTATAAGCAACTTTGTATCCAATAACCATACTTGTATATTTGACATTGTTATCAGTTATATTGCTAACCCTAAGTGATCTTTTATCTGATGTTGTATCGGTTAAGTTCATAACCTCTTTGTTTGGAATTTTATTTTTCTTCTTAGGCCTAGTGTCGGTAGAAGGTAAACCAGTAATAGCCTTAATCGCTTCCTTAGTGATTTTGAAAACTGAGTCTAGCCATAAAAATTCAGCGTGAAGTCTGCTAAGAACATTATGGACAATCTCATCTAAAAATTTAGGAATGTGAAGGATGTCTATGAACCCTAAATCTTCCACAATCTTGTGTTCCGGTTTGACTACACTTTTTTTATTAGTGATAACATTCATGAACATGTTCTTTAAATCCTTGAACCCTAAATATTCAATGTTATAGTGAATGTATGCCCTAGGGTCTTCTGCAAATGCAACTCCCTTCAGGATTTTTGAAAATGCACCAATGGAGTCATCAACCTTAGCTATCTTAGGGATTACCTTAAAGATTGGTCTAGGACGCTTGATATTTTCCATAATAGTAGGCTTTGGAATGAATTCAGGAATGGAAGATGAAGAAGCCATGTCATAAAATAAATACCTTTTTCTGTCCAATGCAAGTGAAAACCTTGGATTCCCTAAAAAATATTGTTGCTTTGCTTCTTGAATGCCAGTGCTCAACTTCTGCACTCTTTGAATACTTGAATGCTTGGTAAGCCGAAATGAGAAATTTCAATGCTTTATAAGAAAAAAAGTTAACTTACAACCGCAATAAATGCTTTGCCAGTTAAGTGAATACTGAACATATTTGCCAGTAAAGAAGAATTATGACTTCTTACCACCATCTAAGGGTAAAATTTATGATCTTCAATTACTTTCCTTACCCCTAAGGATTATTCCTTAGTTAGATGAAGAATCTTCTACCGGTGTAGGTTTGCTTTGTTCTGTCAGTGCAGAGACAGATTCACCATTTCTCTGATCTCTCTTCTTGACCCATTGTTTAGTGAATTCTTGCTTGATTTCATTTACCTTTTCCTTGCCTTTGTCATTATATCCTCTGTTGTTTGCCAGCACATTATTGCTTCTCCAAAATCTTGCAATATGCCCAATCTTGTTATATGCATAACAAGTTACATTGTTTTTTTGAATATCTTTTCCATAACCTTGCCCGATTTGAGTTCTGCATTGATTAGATAGATGTCTAAATCTACCACAAGCATAGCATTTTACATTCATTCTGCAATTCTCTGAGTTATGACCATATTTATTGCATTTGGAACATTGACCGGTGGATAAGTTTGTATTTTGATTATTCCCAAATCTGCACTGATTTGCTCTATGACCAAATTTGTTGCAATTAAAATATTTGTCATTGAAATTATAAGCATTAGATTGCCTTATGGGTTTGTTGTGATCATGATTATTTGCAGTTCCAAAAATTTCTCCATGTTCAAATCCAAGTCCAACTGTTTCTCCATCAGGTTTTTGACTCTTCAGCATATTATCAAGCTTGTCTAAGGTCTTTTTGAATTTGTCTTTGTATTCATTTGCAGTGACAAACTCACTTCCCAAAGTGCCAACTTCTCTCATAAGTTCCTCTTTGTCATGTTGCATGGGATTCAACTCTGTTTTAAGCATATCAATATCATAACTAAGCCTTAGAGATTCATCTAATCTTTCATTAAGTCTTCTGACCAAATCTTCCTTATTCTTCTTTCTATCTTCAATATCCTTACATAGTCTCATGGTTAAATCTTGCATCTCATTCTTCATGTTACTGTTCTCTTGTCTCAGTTTCTCTGCAATATCTCTGAGACTTTCTTTTTCTTCATCATCTTTTTTTGCAATTGTATATGTAATTCTTTTCTCTTATTCTTTGCTATGACCAGGTTATCTTGAAGTTATTTGATGAATTACTGAGCAGATCTAATATTCTTCAATGTTTTTGCATCAAAATCTTCAAGAGCCACTTCCAACTGTTGTCTCAAAATTTCCATCAGTACTGGTTTCAGAATCTTCCTCAAGTTGTTAGTCTTCTGCAAATAGAGGACTAGGCTCTGATACCAATTCTTAGATATTTGGTTAACCTCAAAGACATTGAGAGGGGGGGGTGAATTAGTGTTTGATCGGTAGATGAAAGGTTTAAAATTATTTGTAACTTTATAACTGAAATTAATATATTGGTAAGAAAATAATAATGTAGCAAAGAGAAACAAAATAATCAACATCAATGCACACCATAACATAGATATTTTTGGCGAGGAAACCCGATAGGGGAAAAACCTCGGTGGGATTTGTGACCCACAATATTTACTCACTAGCCAATATGAATAAATATTACTTAGTGCAATAGGGGCCTGCACATGCAGGGAGGCCAATTGCCTAGAGCTCACTGCTCAACAACAAAAATGGAGTCTCACTGACTACACAATTGGATGGTTAAATCCAATAATAGTGTACCTCTTTAAAATAGCATTTGCAATGCTGGATTCAGTACTAGTTTAAGCTCTGTCTGATACCTCTGCCAAAAATCTTGCCGGTAAATGATTCCGCTTTCATAGAATAGTCTTTGCTCTGATCTACTTCTTATTCAATATCAAAATAAATACATTAGACACTCCTCAATTTTACCCATTTTGCTAACAGTTTCCGAGAGAGTGTGGTCATTAGTGTCAACAAGATTTTTCCTTTCCAACAAATCCTTCTCAATTTTTTCAAACCTGGGGTTGAAAGCATCTCTTATGTCTTCGGCTTTGACAATGGTGCTTTTCAGGTCCTCTATGTAGTTGGCCATGGTATTCCCTTCCCCAGTATTGATGGTTTCCAGGATCAAGATTCTGTTACAGAGTTTTTCGTTTTTGTCTACAGCTTTCTTGTAACCATTAATAAGCCACTCCATAGTTTCCATGAAACCTTGCAAACCCTCGGAGGGAGGGTTAGAGAGGGAGTAAACTTTTCTAGGGGTTGCCATTTCCTCTTTAGGGGTGTGCTGGGTGGTAGTTGTGTCAACAACCCTAAGAGCCTCTTCCATGGTCTCTTTTTCTAGATTCTGATTAGCTTCTAGGGCCCTTACCTGCTTGTGGGCTTCCGGTTCCTTAACAACCTCCTCTTTCTTCTTATGCTTTTTCCTGGTTTGGGTGTGAGATTTTATCTTCTTCTTCAGCAGCCCTTGAGGGTTCTCCTGCTTAGAGTCATTTGAAACCTCCTCTTCCAAAGAAATGCTAATCAGGGGTCTACCTTTAGGCCTTTTGCCCTTAGAGAATGAAGGTCTAGTTTTGATGTATTTCCTTTTCTTCCCACTTTCATAATCTGAGACATCCATGCTGTCCTTAGTGTCAGTCGAAGGGTCACTTTTAGACTCCTCTTCCTCTGAGAAGGTAGGGTTAGACCCCTCATCCTTAGAATCCATAGAGGGCTACATCTGAGCAATTTGGTTGGCCTTAAGATGGTCATAAATTAGGACCATAAGGCCTTGATGCATGGCAGTATCACCAAGTGGGTTCTCTTTGTAGGCCTTAAGGGATGCATTCATCGAACAAAGCATAAAATAAGGGAAGTTAACCTTATCATTGTGCCTAAAGTGATTCAGCAGAACAAAGTGATAACCATAAACTTTTCTAAACCTACCATCTAGAGTGATATAATGCATTAAAACAAAGAGGACCTCCCGCTAGGGTTTGGCAAAAGCCCTAGGTAGGTAGTAGGTTTTGCTCAACTTTACCAGTCATTTTTTATCCTTCTCAGTATCTGGGTATCTTTCAATAGCTTCCCTACTGACTTTCCTATCTCTGTAGAAGTTGCACCCTTCTCTTGTGAGGCCCGTAGCTTGAGCAATTAAATCTTCATCAATTTCTACAGTTTGGTCTCCCATTTTCAGCATTCCCTTTTTCCAGTGTTTACAGAAAAAATTGGTGACCATGTCATCTCGACCGTGGAGTCTCTCCATGAATTTTGAGAAGCCACCCTTCTATAGAATACCCCAAACGTCCTCCTATTTCCATTCTTTATAGCAACTTGGTTCATATCGCCTCCTGTTACCACCCATGTCGTCGATGTTCAACACCAAATTTTGAAACTTGTAGAGCAAATTAGCCGGAGAGCTTTTCAGAACAATGAAAGTTACCCAGAAAGCGTGGGAACTTATGGGATTGGTATTATAATGAATGGGTATCTCATTATTATAATGACTCGCGGTACTCAAGTCAGTTCTTTTCATAATTATCCTGTCCATCAAGTATTTTTGGAGTACTTCTATAACAATCATTGCAAATGATTTGCCTGACATCTTCAGGGAGTCCTTGTTCTCCCGTCCATGTGGTAATTGCTTCTTTGTTAACCACCACATTGGTAGCCCAGTCAGCAAAGCCATTGGCCTCCTGATAAATGTGGGAAATTAGCTTTTTTAAAAGGTGCTAATAAGGTCTATAGCAGAGATGATTATGTTGTAGATCGACCATGAAGGTTTTGAGGCCCCCTTAAAACAATTTATAATATTGTTTGAGTCCCCTTCAATCCATAGGTAGGGACAATTCCATTTTTTTGTTAGGAGGATACCTTGGAGAGCTACCATAGCTTCAGCTTTATGGTTAGTTTGGGTTCTAATAGGGACAGCTACCCTTTCCTTGCAAATTCCTTTGTCATCTCTTAGAACAACTCCATAGCCTGAAGGACCCGGGTTACCTTTGGCAACACTGTCAAAATTAAATTTGAACCAACCATGAGGGGGGGTTTGCCAATTGGCTTCAAGCCTCTTATTATGGTTGAGGTTAGGACTGTCGATACTCTTCATATTCCACACCCTTAAGATATTTGATTCCAGAGAGTTGTTTGAAAAACAAGGACCCTCAATGATCCCTATATTTTCCCAAATTGCCCATTGGATTTTCGGAAACACAATGTCCTGATTGAGGGAGACAACCCTGAAGATTCAATTATTTCTTTCTTTCCATAGTCCCCATAGGATGTGAGGAAGAGAGGGCTGCCACAAAGATCTCAAAAAAGAGTTAGTACATTTTATGTTCCAGGAGGAAAACAGATCATTAATGGTTTTGGGAACCACCCAGGCAATGCTAAAACTTTTGAGAAAACTTTCCCAGATTGAGGCTGAGAAGGGGTAGTGGATGGCAAGGTGGTCCACAGACTCTTCTTCTTGAAGGCACAAAGCACATCTATTAGGGAAAGAAAAGCCTCTGCTTTTTAGGTTGTCAAGGGTCAAGACTTTATTATGGAGAATGGTCCAAAAGAAGAAATTGATCTTGGGGGTAAGGCCTTTAATCCAAACTTTAAACTAGTAGGGATTACCTAAAGGGTTGGGGGACATAACACAATACATAGAGGAAATAGTTAGGGTACCTTTGGGATCATGTTTCCAAATTAGCGAGTCTACCTCTTTGTTCAACCATACTACAGACAAATGGATCTTGAGCTTAGAAAGTCTTGGATGGATGCTTTCAATATTCTACCATTTGTTACCAGCCTAGTACTCAGCAACTAAGGAGCCAAAATATCTTATACAAGAGGGAGCATGGGGGGCCCATTCATTGATTTCTATCAAAGGTTTATCAAAAAGCTAAGGATCCTCCTAGAATTTAACTTTCCTACCATTACCAACTTTCTAGATCACTCCTTTGGCTATACTTTCTTTGCATTTAGAGGCATAATTCCATATGTGGGAACCATTAATACTAAGATCCAAATTGATAAAAGAAGAAAGGGAGGAGGACTAAAGAGAGTACTTACTTCACCAAATTTTACACCATTTGGTATCTAAATGAAACATTCTCCAGACTTGTTTGGACAGAAGAGCTTCATTTAGGGTTCGTATCCTCCTCAAGCCCAAACCTCCATGGCTCTTCGATTTATAGACCTGGTCCCAGGCCACCAAGGATATTCTTTTCTTGTCCTCAACCCCAGACCAGAGGAATCTTCTTTGAATTTTCTTGATAGCATCAGCATACTTAACTGGGATTCTGAAAAGGCTAAGAGCATATATCGGAATACTTAGCAGAGAGGCTTTAAGAAGTTGGAGCTTTCCAGCTTGACTTAGGAGGGCCCCTTTCTAGCCAACTAACTTTTTCTAGAATTTGTCCACTAGAGAACTCCAGAAAGAGTCATGAGGAGCAGTACCTATTGGGAGACCAAGGTAGTTAGCAAGAAGATCAGAAATCCTACACTCCAGGATTCTACTGATTCTCTGATGTCTTCTATCTGGGGTGTTGATGAAAAAAACTTCACTTTTTGTCCAGTTGATTAGCTGACCAAAAGCAGAGGAAAACTTGCAAAGAGTACTCTTCAAAATTTTAGCTTCAGAAATACTAGATTCCCCCATGATAATAGTATCATCGACAAATTGTTGATGAGAACAAACAAGATCCGCAGAGGAAGGGTGGAAACCCTTAAAGGAGACTTGCATAACCAAATTTTCCATACTCCTTCCAAAACATTCTGCCATAATAATGAAGAGGATGGGGGAAATAGGATCCCTTTGCCTTAGACCTCTAGAAGCTTGGAAAAAATGAGAAGGGGAACCATTGATAAGGACAACAAAAGATGCTGAGGTGATAAGTTGGGTGATGAGATCCAAAACTCTGGAGGAGAAACCAAAAGACTTGAGAACCTTCAAGAGAAAAGACCTGTCAACCCTATCATAGGCTTTGGAGAGATCAAGCTTTAGGATGAGACCCTGCTTCTTAGCTTTAACAAGAGAGTGGATTTTCTCATGGACAGTAATAATAGAGTCAAGAATTTGATGACCAGGGACAAAACCATTTTGTTGGAGATTAATAAGAGTAGGAAGGACAGACAACAATCTGGGAGTTAGAACCTTAGAGATAATCTTATAAAAGGAATTGCAAAAACTGATAGGTCTAAATTTGTCCATAGAGTTAGTGCCTTGAGATTTGGGAATGAGAGCTAGAAAAGTGCCATTGATTTCTTTCAAAAGTTTCCTAGCCCCAAAAAATTCCTTGACCCCGTTGGAAACATCATTCCCGACAATGTCCCAAAAATCTTGAAAAAAGAACATTGGAAAACCATCCGGGCCTCACGCTTTGTTACCATTGAAGGAGAAGATAGCATTTTTGATTTCCTGATTAGAAGGAATGGAAGAAAGGGAGGTGTTCTTATGATCATCAATGAGACAAGGTATGTTATGAAGAAAAGAAGATTGAGCTTCAGCATCCAACCTATGATCCCTCTTTAGTAGTTCTGAAAAAAACCTTTTAGCTTCATTCCTAATCTCATCCTCCTTGATAATCTCCTCATTATCCACCAAGAGTTTGGAAACCCTATTAACTGCTTTATGCTTGATAGTCGAAATGTGGAAGAATCTTGTGTTCCTATCTCCTTCCTTAAGCCAGATGCATCTAGATCTTTGCTTCCAAAAGGCTTCCTCTTTGGCAATGATATCATGATATTTTTTAAGAGTCTCATTTTCATCAGCAATGGACACAGTTCTGAAATCATCTTTTTGGATTTGAGTTTGAATTTCTTTGAGGTCTTCCTAGACTTTTCTTTTGGCCTCAAAAATGTTCCCAAAGATGGATTTATTCTAGAGTCTTATGTTATCCTTTACACTTTTAAGCTTCTTAACAACTCTATACATAGCAGTTCCCTCAACTTGAATGCTCCACCATTTCTGGATATTACTTTTGATGTCTGGGTGGAGGGTCCACATTTTTTCAAATCTGAAGGGGAAGTTTCTCCTTCTATTGATGGAGTCAGCAATGAAAGTGATTGGAAAATGATTCGATCCAACCCAAATATGGGCCAATAGAGAATAAAAATAATGGTTATACCAGTCATCAAAATGAGACTCCTGTCAAGATGAACTTGGATAAGATCATTACCAGTTCTCCTGTTAGTCCAAGTATAATTACATCCCTATATTTCCAAGTCATTGAGAGCCTAAGAGTTGATAAAATCCATAAGGGCCAACCTACTTTCCAGATGAGGGGGGCTTCCTCCATATTTTTCCTCCTCTCTCAAAGGAGTATTGAAGTCTCCCATAACTAGCCATCTAAGATTTCTAAAGCTGTCCCTAGCTTGAATAAGCTTTTTCCATAAGGAATTTCTAGCCTTCAAAGTGTTGGGGCCATAAATGTTGGTGAGGACCCATGAATTACCATCTTTAAGGTACTCAAATTTGATACAAGAGAAATTGTTGTCCTAGATAATAACATGACCTTTGACAAAATTAAGATTTCAAATGGTAGCTATGCCTCCTGAAGCACCTTCAGAACTGTCACCACTAACATTTCCGTTTTTGAAAAACTTCAAAGATTCAACTTTTTTTTTACTCATTTTGGTTTCTTGAATTAGGAAGATATCAGGTTTACTGTCCCTTATTATGTTCCTGATAATATCATGCTTGTGGGGATTATTAAGTCCCCTAATATTCCAAGAAATAATCTTCATAGTTACTTACCGATTCCTAACTCCTTAAGAGTCTTCTGGGTTCCATCTGCAATGTTCTTGTTGGCCTCCTTGTTTCTGATTGTGTGATTAGAGGGATGACCTAGGGAGGAGGAGGTATACCCAACATCCACTTAGCTATTCTGCTAGATTTCCTTAGAAGAGAAGTCGAGGGAGTAGTTCCTTTCTTATTCCTTTGCTTTGGTATTTTCTATTCAACATCTATCTTAGGAGCCGCCTCTGAGTTGCTGAGGATTTTGGAAATTTCTTCTTCATTTCCCCAGTTAGGGGTTTTGGAAGTATTTGAATCATTTAAATCACTGTTACCTAATTTTGAACTCCATTCTGAGTCTGAGAGGTTCAGGCCCAAAATTGCACATTTTTGGGCTTCTTGTATTTCAAGACTAGGCATGAGCAAAGAGGAATCAATCTTTTCTTCTTGGGAGATAAGGATTTCTCCTTCCTCTAGTTGATCATTTTTCTCTTGCAGTTCCTTTCCTTTACAAGTATCAGCCACCACTTCAACTATGTCATTTGGGTAATCAGTCTGATCTTTTTGCTCCTCTATTTGAGACGTAACTGAAAGGTGAACAATGGTTGAATCATTTCTCAGAGCTTACTGGGTAGAAGGACTAGAGATAGAGGCTAAGGGCACTTCCTTCTTCTCCCCCAAGGGATTAAAATGATTTGAGTTTACTTCTTTATTCTCTGAGTTTTTAGCTTGCCATACCATTTTTTCTAGCACCCTTTGGTTCTCAGAATGGGGCTTAGGCTGCCCGGATTCTGCCTTGGGTTTGATGGGATAGGACTTCTCGCTGTGACCTACTTTTTTACAATGGAAGCAGGCAAATGGAATAGATTCATATTCAATATGTTGCTTCCATGTTCTCAACTTTCATATTGAATCTATCTATTTCGACATATCTGCATTATGGGCTATCCCTATGTAGAACCTAGCATGAGTGAGTCTCCTTTTTGAAGCTATTACTGGGTCTATAGAAAGTAGTTCACCAAAAGAGTTTGCGATTCTATAGAAGATACTTTCCACCCAATATTCCAGAGGCAAATGTAAAAGAGATTGTCTCATTGGAGTGGATGGAGGAATTACAGATGAAGAATTTGAGGAAGATGCAAATGAGTGCATTGTCTTTGTTACTATTAAAGAAGAGATATCAGATCAGAAGTCCTTGGTCTCTCGCATGGATAGTTCAGATGACTGGATTATAGATAGTGGTTGTTCACACCACATGACCGGTGACTGGAGTAAGTTTCTTACTTTGAAAGAGTTTGATGAAGGTGTTGTGAGATTTGGGATTGACTCACCCTACATGATGAAAGGAAAGGGATCCATCTCTCTGAATGGTAAAAGTAGTGCAAATGATGTCTACTCGGTTGAAGGATTGAAACACAATCTTTTGAGTGTTGCTCAACTCAATAAAAAAGGTTACCCACTTGAAGTCAACAATGGAGTCTGCAAGATTTATGGAAGCAAAGGTGAACTAATCACAACCGACAAACATACCAAAGGTAACTTGTTTCATTTAAATTAAAAAGTCAACAATTGTCTAATTGCAAAAGTAGAAGATAGTTGGACTTGGCATCGTAGATTCTCTCATGTAAATTTTGATAACATTGTAAGAGTCAATAAGTCCAAATCAGTAAGAGGTTTTCCACAGTTGAACAAACTAATGAATGCTTTGTACAAGGAATGTTAGTTAGGGAAAATGGCATCCTCAACCTTCAAAAGAAAATCTTTCATAGCTGAACATTTGCTAGATTTGGTTCATACAGACCCTTGTGGACTAACGAGGACTAGGAGTATTCAAGATGATCGATATTTCATGATATTTACCAATGATTGCTCAACGATGGTCTAGGTCAATTTCTTGAAAGACAAGACAAAATCATTTAGCAAGTTTAAGGCATTCAGAGCGTTAGTTGAAAAAGAAAGTGGAAAGAAGATAAAGTGCTTAAGAATTGATCAAGGTGGTGAATTTACTTCACAGGAATTCACTAGATACTATGAAGATATTGGAATCAAGAGGCAACTTTATGCACCTAGGACAGCACAACAGGATGGTATTGCAGAAAGGAACAATCGGTCAGTAGTTGAAGCTTCTAGGACTATGCTAATTCAAGGAGGTGTAGCTAATACATTCTGGAGAGAAGCTATCAGCACAACTATTTACACAATAAACCAGATACTGGTTAAAAGAGGTAAGGACAAAACTCCTTATAAGTACTAGTATGCTAGATCACCTAATGTCAGTTACTTTAAGATTTTTGGTAGCAGATGTTTTATCAAGAGTGGTGATTATATTGGTAAGTTTGATTCCAAGAGTGATGAAGGCATATTTCTTGGTTACTCCACCAAGAGAAAAGCTTACAAGTGTTACAACAACCAAACTAAGAAAATCATTGAAAGTGTAAATATTTGAGTTGATGAATTTCCTAAACATCCAGCAGAAGTTTAGGAAAGTGAAGAAGAAGAAGAACCTGCAAAACAAGATCATGTTATTCCAAGGTATGTTAGAATCAATCATAGCTCTGATCAAATTATTTTAGATATGAATGTAGGTGTACTAATAATAACAAACCTAAGAGATAACTCATGTATGATTTCCACCATTCAGCCTAGAACTGTAAAAGAAGCCTTTGCAGATGAAAACCGGATCAAGGAAATGGAAGAAAAACTTGACCAGATAGAGAAGAACAATACTTGGTCATTGGTACCACTGACAAACAAGAATGTAATAGGTACAAAATGGGTATTCAGAAATAAACTGAATGAAGATGGAGTAGTGGCTAGAAATAAAACCAGACTGGTATATAAAGGATATGCACAAGAAGAAGGTGAAGACTATGGTGAGACATTTGCACCAGTTGCAAGATTGGAAGGAGTAAGGACTCTACTTGCATTTGCAACATATAGAGGATTCAAAGTATATCAGATGGATGTGAAGTCAGCATTCCTAAATGGAATATTGGAAGAGGAAGTCTACATTGAACAACCAGATGGTTATGCTTTAACTGTAGAAAAAGACATGGTGTGCAAATTACATAAGGCATTATATGGATTAAAGCAAGCACCAAGAGAATAGTATGAAAGATTGCACTCTCACTTGGTGAAGATAGGTTTCCAAAGAACCAATGAAGATAGTAACACATATCTCAAGACAGAAGGAGATAAGATACTGGTAAGTGAGGTTTTTGTGGATGATATATTTTTTGGAGGAAATGATGATATGTGTCATGATTTTTCTAATGAGATAAAGAATGAGTTTGAAATGTCACTGGTAGGTGAGATAAAAAAATTCATAGGTTTACAAATCCAACAAATGAAGGAAGGTATTTTCATCACATAGTCTAAATATGTGAAAGAAGTGTTGAAGAGTTTTGGAATGGGAGAACGTAAACTAGTTGCAACACCAATAGTTACAGGCTATAAATTGTCTAAGGAAGATGATTCTACATCAGTTGATGAAAAGGAGTACAGGTCCATGATATGTAAACTACATTATGTTGTCCACAACAGATCGAAGATTGTACATGTAGTAGGATTGGTTGCCAGATTTACGAAAAGTCTAAAGGAGACACACATGGTTGCAACCAAAAGAATTTTTTAGATATCTGAAATGAACAATTGATTATGGATTATGGTATCCATATACAGGAGACTTTGATTTAAAAGTCTATATAGATGCAGATTGGGCATGCAATATTGATTACAAGAAGAGTACAACCAGAGGAGAAGTTTTTCTTGGAGGTAGACTAGTGTCTTGAAACAACAAGAAATAGAGTTGTATCTCTCAATCAACTTTAGAAGTTGAATATGTTGCAGCTTATATGAATTGTACCCAAGCATTCTAGATGAAACACATTTTGGAAGGTTTTAAGTTGAAGATATCAAAACTGGTAAGGATTTTTTGTAATAGAACAAGTGTTATAAATATTTCTAAGAAGTCGGTGTTGCATGCTAAGACAAAGCATATTGAGCTGAAGTATCATTTCCTGAGAGAGAAAGTGTAAAGTAAAGATGTGTCACCGGAGCGTGCATCTACTAAAGAACAACTAGCAGATATCTTTACTAAACCTCTACCTAAGGCTACATTTGAGTATCTTAGAGGTAAGTTAGGGGTTGAACCCCTACATGAAGTCAATTAAGAAGATGGGGAAGCCATCAATCCCAGAGCCTATTAAAAATATTGAAGCAAGATTGGTAAAGAGTGGAGCTCCTCCACAGGGGGAGAAACTAGTTGCAGATTAGTGAAGCATGGAATGATTTACCTTCACTTTGGCCTTGTTGTCAAAAGGGGAAAAGAAATGTATATGATTGATAGCCAATTACTAGGTGAAGACATGGATATACAGTTGAAGGAGAGTATATGGGAAAAATGTAAACCAGGATTCCTATACTTATGCATATGCTTTACTCTCAATCATCACAATCAAAGGGTATTGATATTTGTATTGCCATCAATGCCAAAGGGGGAGATTGTCGACATTGCATGAAGATTGTATTGATGAAGTATAGTGTCATCATTGATGTCAATAGTAACTGGTAATGAAGTTGCATTACAATCGGTAATGATACAATAAAGCAACCAGTAGTAAAGCAATGAAGGCAACTGGTATTGGTATTATTATTGAATCAAGGCAATCAACCGGTAACCCTAACTAGTTGATAAGAAGAACCCTAACCGATGGAGCTTGGAGAATTGGTTGTGATGATCTATGATCTATGAGCCATGTATGCATGATGCACATGATGATTTTCAAAGTTGATTTAGCATGTGAAGATAACCATTTATCTTGGGAATGAGCAAATGCATAAGATGAAGTGAAAAACGTCTGATGAGCTACAGGATCCAATGTGCGGTGATCCAGGAGCGATTGTAGCTATCTAGAACAATGTGTAATTGATTTCTATGTAATCCAACTATTATGATTGAATATTATGTTTGTAATCTATGAGATTTATAGGTTTTGTGTTGTGTTACGGACCTATTGTATTTTCTTATAAGATCGACGATTTGTTTCAATGTTGTGTTGGCAATTTGGTTAAGTGTGGTAGTGTGATTATTGTCATACCAGAAGGTGTGTCTACAAAATGTTTTGAAGGCAGATAGGAGCAAAAAAGGATTTCATTAAGTAAGGAAGTGTTATTTCCATATCAGCAAAGAACCTGTTGTTCTCTAACCATTACAATAGTTAAATCCCTTAACCGAGTAAGCTTTAACAGGCTTGGTGTTGTTGAAATCCTCTAACAAGGAGATCCATTAGCTTGGATTTTAAATCCTCCATTGAGGTTACCTTTAAAAGGGTATTGCCTTTAACAGGGTATTGTAGTCAATCCCTTAACCGGGTGGTCCTTAACCGGATCTGTTCTTAACAGGACATTATTGTATAAGCTTCTAACAAGGTTTTCCTCCTAACAGGGCGAACTTTAGAAGGGTTCAAAATACTTGTGGGTATTCATCTCAACCATGGTTTTTCCCATTTGGGTTTCCAAATGAAAAATCATTGTGTGAAGTTGTGAATGATTTTGTGGATGTGTTTTGATATGGTTGATATGAATAACTGGTAAATCCACTTAGATATGTTTAGATTACTCGAAGTGATCTAAAATGAGCTATTACTGATATTAATGAAGTGGTTTAATGTTTTGGTTAAATGGTGTTTGATTTTTAGATCTGTTGCATTGTATCATTAATTTTTTGGTCAACTGATAAAGTTTGACAGTGCAATTGCAGTTTTTGATACAGTGTCTAAACCAATTAGTTTAGAAAGTTATTTCTGAGTTGGAATTAAGTTTGGTGAAAGTTTAGTTTATTTTCTATCTATTGATTCACCCCCCCTCTTATTAGTTCACTGGATCCCTATAGTTTCATCATATTATCACTCCAGTGTCCCTTTGATTCTTCAATAATTCATCAAGCTTTGCAGAACTAGCCTTAAACTCGTCTTTGTACTCATTTGCAGCATCCAGATCTACTCTTAGGATTATCACCATTCTTTCCATCTCTTTCTCATTGTTTTGAGATTGCACCAATTCAGTTCTGAACACATCATTCTCATGTGCCAACCTAATGCATTCTTCGGATCTATCTTTCAGAGATTTGGCAAGATTTTCTTCATTCTTCTTCCAGTCTTCAATCTCCTTGGATGTCCTCATGGTTAGGGCTTGCATTTCATTCTTCATGACACCATTTTCCTGACTCAACTTCTGGCATAGTTCCTTTAAAAAATTATTCTCTTCATCATCCTAGTTTTGTAGGTGTTCCTTCCTTTTAGCTTGTGCCAATGACAACCTATCTTATAGGGTAAGACTGAATTCCTTTGCAAAACTTAGCTTATCTTGCAGCTTCATGTTCTTTAATCTTTTGGCATCATAGTCTTCAAGTGCTACTTCAAGTTCTTTCTCTATACTCATCTCCATGGATTCCAAATTCAGGATTTTCCTCAAGTTGTTAGACTTATTTTGAGGCACCAAGCTCTTATACCAATTGTTGGAATCCAAGAACATTGAGAGGGGGGGTTGAATCAGTGTTCTACCTGTAAGATTAATTTTAAGATTATTAACAAAACAACTCAATTATCCGTATGCATAAAAGTAAATAACAAGTGATAATAATGCAACCACAAAGATGAACACCATAACAAAGAGATTTATATGTGGAAAACCTCAAAGAGGAAAAACCATTGTGGGATTGGTGACCCACAATATCTATCCACTGGCCAAATGAATAAATAATACAAGAGAGCCTTGCACATGTAGGAAGACACACTACCTAGAGCACACTTCTCATCACAGAGTAGCCTCACCGACTACAAATTCAAAATACTGAATTATAAATAAAATCTAAACTATAAGTGTGCATCTGATATGATGGATGAGTTCTGGTTTAAGAACTCTCTGTACCAGTTAACACCATCTCCTTCTTTACTAGTAGCCTAATTCTCTTTCCAATCCTCTTCACAAACTACCAAGACCAACTACAGATCATTACATTCGCATTCTGTCAATCAAGATCTCGGTCATATAATTGCATAAATCCTATCACACCTATATCACAAAATTGACCTAACAGGACCAACTTATATACCCTTACATACATAAACATGAATACCTTACGTCGGCCTAGACAAAAATATAAATATTAATCTTTGTGACCATTTTCACTTTAACCTTTGTTGGATCAATCTCCTATATTGGCCTCCAAATATCAATTCCTAGTTTGTCGGTTTCCCTTGCTTGTCGGTTTACTTAAATGCCGAATGTTAAACCTTGAATATTCATGAGTAACGGATAAGTATACAACCCAAAATGATATGTTGACATCAATGACAACACCATGAACCTAGATGAGTGTCAATTGCCAACATTCATTTGAGCACAAAATGGTGCAAAATTCTCCTTGAAGCTTATGGCTGGCTAGATAAGCATTCTGGTAAAGTTATGTCGCAAGATCACATCTAGTTTTGAAGATATTAACTTTTTCATTTTGGTGGGGTGTAATGATAGTATTAAATTTAATTTTGAGGAATTTACAAGCTTTGAAATACCTTAAAAAGTGGGTATAAGTGGTGTAGCGGCTTACAAGATATAAAGAACTTCGAGATAGTTTTCGACACTTCAAACTGTTCTTCAATAGGACACATGATTCTCAAGTTATGGCCTCCGGAAGTTTGTACACCTAAAATATGAAATATAAAATACATCGGGCACATAAATGAGCTATAAAAAGGAGGGACACATGCTGATGTGTGTTTTAACACATCATAGGGTATCTAGAAGGGTGATAAGGTCGGCTACACCTTATTGGGTGGTTTTAGCCCATGGTTTTGTAATACTGTTTGACGGTTTCTTGTATTGTATCTCCTATATATGAGGTGCGTGAGATAGATGTTTCTAAGAGTCTTATGGCTATTGAGTTACCTCTGAATCCCTAATTAGTGGTACTCCTATGAAGATCTTGCTCTATAAGTATAGTGTAGTTTGTTTTTCATTACTGATTAATATATTGAGCGACTTTTTGAGTGTGGGGTTTTTCTCCCGAAAGGGTTTTCCCCACATAAGCCACTTTGTTAAGGTTTGAATGTTATTATGTCTATTTCTGATTTCTATAACTGTTGTGATGATTTGCAAATTTTTTTGCATTACCTTCTTCTCAAGGTTAGTGTAGGAAGTTGTTCCGCTACTTAATTTCCTTAGAAGTGGTATCAGAGCCTAATCAGCTTTGGTTTCAGTTGTGAGTTGTTGAGTTTTTTGAACTAATCCAAATTTGAGTGGGATCTTGCACAGACGACACTTTTTGATCTTGTTATGGGAATATTTAGATGGCAAGTTCATCAGGGAGAATAGAGGTGGAGAAATTTAATGGAATGAATTTTGAGATGTGGAAGTTGAAGATAGAAGATCTGCTAATAGATCAAGATATGTGGGATGTTGTTGATGCGAATGTCTAAATACCCTCAAATCCTACTGTGACAGCTGAGTGTGATGTTATGGACCAAAAATTCAAGGGTCTAATGAGACTATTCTTGGAAGACTTTGTTCTGATCAATGTCCATAAAGAAAACTCTACAAAGAAACTATTAACTAAGCTTGGTGAAATGTATCAAGCAAAATCTTTATTAAATCAATTGTTCTTAATGAAGAAATCGTATTCCTTGAAGATGGAAGAGGGTGTATGAATTGCAGACCACCTGAAAGAATTTAATATGTTGGTGGCTCAATTGGTATCTATTGATGTTAAGATGGACAAAGAGCAGAAATGTCAGATCTTGCTTTGTTCTTTGCCTAGTTTGTAGGATTCTCTTGTTATAGCTATCGATAGTACTTCTATTTTTTGAAATATGAAGATGTGGTGGGTTCCCTACTTGGTCAAGAGATGTAGAGGAAGGTATCTATCAGTTCAAAGGAAGCCCTAACTATTCATGAAATACCCAAGGAGAAAGGAAAGAAGAATGAGAAGTGTGGTAAGTCCAAATCCATAGGGAGATCAAAATCTCCTGGAAAGTCTAAAGTCATTTGCTGGAATTGTGGTAAACTAGGTCACATCTGTAAGGACTACAAAGAAGAAAATAAGAAGAAAAAGAAAAAGTTTGATTCTCATTCTGAGTCCAAGAAGGAAGATAGTGATACATTCATTGTAGCTTTGACAACTCATGTAGGTAATGATGTCTAGTTAATTGACTCAGGTGCATCTTTTCATATGACTTCCAATAGAGGCTGGCTTTCTGAATATGAAGAATTTAATGGAGCTAAGGTGTACTTGGGAGATGATTCACATTTAGACATTGTTGGTTAAGGTAAAGTTAGAATCAAGTTTTTTGATGGTATATTAAAAAGGATTAATGGTGTGTTGCATGTCCTTGGATTCAAACAAAAAAAATTATCTGTGAGCAAACTAATAGATGTGGGTGTGCAGGTAGTCTTTTTTGAAGAAGGATGTAAGATGATTAAGGGTGCTATGGTAATTGCTAGAGGTGTCAGGTTCGACACTTTGTATAAGCTAGATGCATACAATGTTGAGTGTAATAGCACTTATGTAAAAAGTAAATATGGGGATACTTCATCAAAAGATTTGAGGGTTTCACCTTTAGCAAATAAAAATGGTTTTTGGGTACCTAAGGGTGCTCTTTCTTTTGAAGCAAAGTTACCTATAGAGAAAACTATGTTATGCCACCAAAGGCTTGGCCACATTGGAGAAAAGGGTCTAAGGACCTTGCAAAATAAAAACCTTGTTGAAGGCTTGAATGATTGTAATCTTGACTTTAATTTCTATGAGCATTGCATTTATAAAAACAATACAGCATTCAATTTTACTTGAGTTCTCAAAAAACTTATGGGGTTTTGGATCTTATTTGTTCTGATGTGTTTGGTTTTCCAGATGTTCCTACGATTGGAAAATCCACATTATTTTTTCATTTATTGATGATTTTAGTAGAAAGAAATGGGTATATTTTCTAAAGAGTAAGTATGAACTTTTTAGTCAATTTAAAGAATTTAAAGCAATGGTTGAGTTGCTGACTAGAAAGAAAATTAAATATTTGAGGACTAATAATGGCAATGAATTTTACTCTAATGATTTTGATAGATTCTGTAAAAATTGTGGCATTAATAGAGAGAAGACAACTCTATATTCTCCATAGCAGAATGGAGTTGTAGAAAGAATGAACAAGACATTGATGGAGAAGGCTAGGAGTATGTTGAGTGGTGCTGGTCTAGAAGAAAAAAAAATGGCTGAAGTTGTTGCCAATACTTGCTACCTGATTAACAGGTCTCCTACATCAGCTCTTGTTGATAAAATACCAATGGAAGCATGGTCAAGTCACAAGGCTTCATTGAGACATCTTAGATTTTTTGGTTGCGAGGCATATGTACATGTGCCAAATGAGAAGTGGACAAAGCTGGAGAATAAGGTTGTGAAATGTATCTTCATCGGGTATAGTTATGGTGTAAAAGGATAGAAGCTTTGGGACCCTATTGTACAAAAGGTAATTCATAGTAGAAGTGTTATTTTTAGAGAAATTAAGTCTCCTTTTGTTACATTACAGCCAAAATAAACTAAAAAGGAAGATGTGATTCAATTTCCTTCTACACCTGAAAGATTTGAATTGAGACCCCTAGATAGGCAAGAAGTTGAGGAGAGATTGTCTAGCACTGAATCTTCACTTGATGATTGGAGACATAGACAACCACCTTAAAGGTATTCACTTAATAATTGGAGATGTATCTTTTCTTTGAATACTAGTGTGGGTGAACCGAAATCTCTAGAAGAGGCATTAGGTATGAATGATGCAGAATCCTGGAAGATTTTTATGGAAGAAGAAATGACAACTTTGAAAAAGAATGATCGAACATAAGCCTATTGCTTGCAAATGGGTGTTCAAGAAAAAGATTGGTTTAGATGGAAGCATTGAGAAGTAAAAAGAAAGGTTGGTTGCAAAAGGCTCCTCCTAGGTTGAGGGTGTTGATTATAGTGAGATATTTTCTCTCATTGCCAAAATGGCATCCATTATATTTTTTGTTTCCATTGTTGTTGCTTATGATTTAGAGGTTGAGAAAATGGATGTGAAAACTTCTTTCCTTCATGGTGATTTGGAGGAGGATATTTATATGACATAGCCAGAGCACTATGTGGTGAAAGGTAAAAGTAATTTGGTCTGTAAATTAAAGAAGTCTTTGTATGGCCTCAAACATAGTCCTAGGTGTTGATATGTGGCGACTGATTAGCAAAGTACTATTTGTGCTAGATAATAAGAAATATTGGACAGATGTGTATGGTGGACGTAACCCATTCTGGATGAACCAAATTAAATCTCTGTATTATCTGTGTCCTATTTTATTTCTTAATCTTTTGTATTTAAATCTGCATATAATTGTTAGTTCATATTTGCTTTGGATCTGCTTGAAACCCTAACAATTGGTATCAGAGCAAGGTTTTTTGTAAATTGGCAGGACTTTCAGATTTGAGTGGGAGCGATGGAGGATTCCAAATTCAAGGTCAAAAAGTTTAACGGCTAGAATTATCAGTTATGGAAAATGCAGATGGAGGATTACCTGTATCAAAAGGATTTGTGGAAGCCATTGGAAGGAAAGGCAAAGAAAGCGACCACAATGTCAGATGAAGAGTTTGATATATTAGATAGAAAGGCACTGGGATCCATTCGATTGTGCCTTGCACCATCTGTAGCTTTCAATATAACAGAAGCAAAAATGACTGTAGATTTGATGGTGACATTGGCTAAGTTGTATGAGAAACCCTCGGCTTCGAATAAGGTATTTCTTATGAAGCGTTTGTTTAATTTGAAAATGAGTGAGGGAGGATCTGTAGTGGAGCACTTATATGAATTTAATACTATTACCTGTCAATTGTCTTCAATAAAAATTACTTTTGCAGAAGAGGTTAGGGCTCTCTTGATTTTATGTTCTTTGCCAGAAAGCTGGAATAGCTTGGTTATGGCTGTAAGTAACTCTGTCTCTGGTAAAAATACTTTGGTATTTGATGATATTGTTGGTGTTATCCTAAGCAAGGAAATGCGAAGGAAAAGCATAGGTGAGACTCCAACATCATCAAGTAGTGTTTTGAATGTGGAGAATAGAAGAAGATCAAAGGAAAGAGCAAAATGCTCCTGGAATGAGAATTCATGAGGGAAGTCAAAGAAAGGACGCTCTCAATCTAGAGGAAAGAAAAATTGTTGGTACTACGGAAAGCCTGGTCATCTAAAGAAAGACTATTGGTCTCAGAAAAACAAAGAAGGAGACAAAAATGAAAATGACAGTAAGGAAGCTAATATTGCAAGTAATACTTTACAAGATCCTTTAATCTTATGTTTGGATAACATTAATGATTCCTGGGTAATAGATTCTGAGGCTTCATTTCATGCTACGCCCCATAGAAAATATTTTCTAGATTATGTTCAAGGTGATTTCAAATAGGTATATTTGGGTGATGATGAGCCCTGTCAAATTGTTGGAAAAGGAAAGATAAAGATCAAGTTGCAGAATGGAAATGACTGGTTTCTGCAGGAGGTAAGACATGTTCCTAACTTAAGAAGAAATTTAATTTCTGCAGGGCAACTAGGTAGTGAAGGTTGCATAGTTACCTTCTCAGACAGTATCTGGAAGGTCACTAAAGGATCATTAATAGTAGCTAAAGGTGCGAAGATAGGCACATTATATCTATGTACTGGTAATACTTACTCTACCTTAGCTGCTATAGAAAAGGTTACTGTAGGGACAACAACAATAGATATTGCAAGAATAGATTCGATAATGTGGCACCATAGGCTTGGGCACATGAGTGAGAAAGGGATGAAAATGCTTCACTCCAAAAATCTATTCCCAGGACTAAAGAAGATTGATTTAGAGTTCTGTGAAAACTATGTTTATGGCAAATAGAAAAGAGTCAGATTTCTCAAGGTTGGGAAAGAGAAGAAGAGTGAGAAGTTAGAGCTTGTACATTCAGATGTATGGGGACCAGCTTAGGTATCATCTCTTGGTGGCTCTTGTTATTATGTTATTTTTATTAATGACTCAACTAGAAAAACATGAGTATATTTCTTAAAACAAAAATCAAATGTTTTTGAAACTTTTAAGAAATGGAAAACTTTGGTTGAGAATGAGACATGAAAAAAGTTGAAGTGTCTCAGATCGAATAATGGAGGTGAGTATTGCAGAAAAGCATTTGAAGATTACTGCTCCTTAAATGGGATTCAAAAGCAAAAGACAGTTCCAGGAACTCCATAGGAAAATGGTGTGTTAGAGAGAATGAATAGGACTATAATGGAACACGCGAGGAGCATGAGATTGCATTTTGGATTGGCCTTACATTTTTTAGCAGATGTTGTACATACTGTTGTCTATTTAAAAAATAGAGGACCTTCAACCCCTTTGGATGATGGTATTCCAGAGGAGGCATGGATTGGTAAAAAGGTAAATTATTCTTTTCTGAAAACCTTTGGTTGTGAAGCTTTTGTCCATGTTGATAAAGAAAATAGAACCAAGCTTGATGCTAAATCTCAGAAATGTACCTTCATTGGATATGGGATAGATGAATATGGCTATCGGTTATGGGATTTTGAAAATAATAAAATAATTAGAATTAGAGATGTTATATTCAATGAGAAGGTTATGTATAAAGAACAAATGCAGGAAAAGAAGCATGAACAGGACAAGCAAGAATATGTGGTGTTGGATGAGATTCCTAAAAAAGAAATGCCACAGGTACCTGATGCTCAGCAACAACAGAATGTCCCACAAACTCCTACAAGTGTTAGATGTTCTACAAGGTCAAGTAGACCCCCTGAAAGATTTTCTCCTTCTTTGTATTCTATATTATTAACCTATTCTGGTGAACCAGAAGAATATGAAGAAGCAATGTAGGTGGATGCCAAACAATAGTGGGAGCTAGGCATGAAAGAGGAGATGGACTCCTTGATGAAAAAAAAGACTTGGGACTTAGTCCCTTTACCTGTAGAAAAAAGAGCCTTGTCTAACAAATGGGTTTATCGACTGAAGGAGGAGGAAGGAGGTCAGAAAATATATAAGGCTAGATTTGTGGTAAAAGGTTTTGCATAGAAAAAGGGTATTATGATGAAATATTTTCTCCAGTTGTAAAAATGACTTCAATTAGAACTGTACTTAGTCTTGTGGCTGCAGATGATTTACATCTTGAACAATTAGATGTCAAAATAGCTTTTCTCCATGGAGATTTGGAGGAGGAAATTTACATGTTGCAACCATAGGGATATGAGGTCAAAGGTAAGGAGAACTTGGTGTGCAGGTTGAACAAAAGTTTGTATGGCCTAAAGCAAGCACCCCGACAATGGTATTTAAAATTCGATAGTTTCATGGTTGAACACGATTATCATAGATGTCATTCTGATCATTGCATATATTTTAAGAGATTGGCTAATGGCAGTTATATTATCCTGTTGCTTTATGTTGATGACATGCTTGTTGCTGGGTCGAACATGCAACATATAAATGATCTTAAATAGAAATTAGCCAGATCATTTTATATGAAGGATTTGGGTGCAGCTAAACAAATTCTCAGTATGAGGATTACATGGGATAGGAAAAATAGAACCTTGAATATGTCCCAAAGCGAGTATATAAAGAAGGTGTTGAAAAGATTTAACATGCAGGATGCAAAAGCAGTTAGTGCACCTTTGGCTAGTCATTTCAAATTGACTAAGGAGATGTACCCAAAGGCATAGAAAGAGCTAAACAAAATGTTTAACATCCCATATTAATCATCTATTGACAGTCTGATGTATGCAATGGTATGCACAAGGCTAGATATTGCACATGTAGTGGGAGTTGTGAGCAGGTTTATGAGTAATCTGGGTATGGAACATTGGAATGCTGTGAAATGGATTCTTCGGTATTTGAAAGGAACTACTATGAAGGCATTATGTTTCAAAGGATCTAATGCTGCTTTGAGTGGATTTGTTGACTATGATCTAGCAAGTGATATTGATTCATGAAGGAGTACTATAGGGTATGTTTTTACTATAGGGGAAACTGCAGTCAGTTGGATTTCTAGGCTGCAAAAGGTTGTTGCACTTTCAACTACTGAAGCTAAGTATGTTGTTGCTACAGAAGCTAGCAAGGAGATGATTTGGTTACAATGTTTTCTGGAGGAATTCAGTCAGACACAGGAGGATCGCCCATTGTATATCGATAGCTAGAGGGCCATTCATCTTGCAAAGAACTCTGCTTTTCATTCAAGGACAAAGCATGATCAGATCAGGTACCACTTCATTTAGACTATTTTGGAGGACGGTCAGTTACGGCTTGAGAAAATTCACACAAGTGAGAATCCTGCCGATATGTTCACGAAGCCAGTTCCACAAGAGAAGCTAATTTCTTCATCAGTTTATGTTGGTCTTCTTGATTGATAATTGTGGAATTTATATCAGTCAAGTCCAAGTGTTTTATCCAGTGGATGCTGCAAGTACAGTGGTGTCATCTAGTATCAGTCTCCAAGTGGGAGATTGTTTGGTGTGGAGACTAATGATCAGTCTCCAAGTGGGAGATTGTTGATATTTGGTGACTGATCAACAAAGTACTGTACACTTAGCATGTATCCTCGTCGGGGTCTGGGGCCAGGCTGAGCCCTGGGAAAGCAGGGGTTCAGGGGCGGCAACCCCTCAAAAAAAAAAAATTGCCTTTTTTTTTTGTTGATGAAAATCGACATTGTAATAAAACCCTAAAAAGGCCGACTTTGTTTATTGCCCTAAAAATGCATGTTATAAGTGGTTGGGATGCTTAAGGCATGGTAAGGTTGATGTACTATTTGTGTTGGATAATAAGAAAGATTGGACGGCTGTGTATGGTGGACGTAACCCATTTTGGATGAACCATGTTAAATCTCTGTGTTATCTGTGTCCTATTTTATTTCTTTATCTTTTGTATTTAAATCTACATATAATTGTTAGTTCATATTTTCTTCGGATCTGCTTGAAACCCTAACACTAGGATGTGGTACCAAAAACTTGATACATATGTGTTGAGTTTTGTATTTGATCATTTTAAATCAGATCATTGTGTTTATTATAAATCTGATGGTGATCATTTCATGTATATTGCATTGTATGTTGATGATATGTTATTCATTGGTAAAGGGAAAGGTATGATTTTAGAACTAAAGTCTTAGCCCACTGCTAAATTTGAAATGAAAAATATTGGTGTATTGAAACACATTCTTGGTATGTAAATTAGAAGAGATGGAGTGAACAAAAATCTATGGCTAGGCAAGAGTAAGTATGTGAATTCAGTGTTACAGAGGTTCAACATGTAGGATCGTAGACCATTTTATGTTCCTTTACAGTTGAAATGAAATTATCTATTGCAAATTATTCTACATCCCCATTGGACATGGAAGACATGAGAAGAGTGCCTTACCAAAGTGCAGTTGGAAGTTTGATGTATGTTATGGTCTGTACTAGACTAGACATTGCCCAAGAAGTGAGAGTTATATCTAGATATATGTCTAATCCTGGTAGAGTTCATTGGGATGTAGTAAAAAGAGTCTTCAAATATTTGAAGGGCTCCTTAGAGTATTCTTTGTGTTATCATGGTAATTTAGTTGGACACGTGATTTCCCTTTATATTCATGGTTATGTGGATTCAGACTGGGCAAGTGATATTGACAACAAAAAATCCACCAATGCTTATGTGCTTATTTTATTTGGTGGTGCAATTAGTTAGATGAGTAAGCGATGGGATGTGGTTGCTTTGTCCACTACTGAAGCAGAGTATATGACAACTACTCATACTTGTAAAGAGGCCATTTATCTTGAGAGATAGTGTTCAGATACTGGAATAAAACAAGGAGTATTGATAGTATATTATGACAGTCAGAGTGTGATCTTCTTAGCTAAGAACCCGACATTTCATGCTTGGACCAAGAACATTGATGTTTAATGTCATTTTGTTAGAGATATGGTCGAAGATGGCAGGGTGAAGCTCCTTAAGGTATAAAATCTGATGAATGTTGTAGATTCTTTAACTAAGGTTGTGAGCACATTGAAGTTCAGATGGTGTTAGGAGTCTATAGGCCTCATGGCCCCTAGCAATTGATTCATTGTGTTGATAGTCCCTTTTCTCTTGCAAGGTGTTCAACAAGTTGGAGAATGTTGAAAAAACTGGTGTCTCAACCTTGCAATTACGTGAGGTTACTATATATAGTAAGTTTTCATTTGAGCACGAATGTGCAAAATTCTCCCTAAATCTTATGGTTGGCTAGATAAGCATCCTGGTAAAGCTACGTCGCAAGATCACAAGTAGTTTGAAATATTAAATTTTCTATTTTGGAGGGGTGCAATGGAAGGTTTAAATTTAATTATGAGGATTTTAGAGGCCTTTTAATACCTTTGAAAGTGGGCATAAGCGACGTAGTGGCTTACGAGGCAATAAAAAACTTTGCGACCTTTTCAGTGCTTCAAACTATTTGTCATTAGGACACTAACCTCCAAAAGTTTGTACTCCTGAAATAGGAAATATAAATTATACCAGGCACATAAATGAGTTGTAAAAGGGAGGGACATGTGCTGATGTGTGTTTCAACACGTCATATGGTATCTAGAAGGGATATAAGTTCAGATATACCTTATTGGGTGGTTTTAGCTCATTGTTTTGTAATAACATTTCACAATTTCTTGTATTGTATCTCCTATATATGAGATGCATAAGATAGAGGTTGTGTGTAAGAGTCTATGGTGATTGATTTACCTATGAATCTTTGATTAGTGGTACTCCTGCAAAGAGATTTCTCTGCAAGTATATTAAGTAAGATAATTGGATGCCCCACTGATGGCTTGAGTGATCATTTAGGCTCAAGATGAGGTGTGGGAGGACTGGAATGGTAAAACCAACTACCTTGACCTCATGAAAGGTTTGTTGGGTACCTATGAGTATTGTATGGGGGTTGGGGGTTGGTAGAGGCTATCAGGATAACCCAAGATGGGGGCAAGGGCCCAAGGAGACTTTCCTTGATAACGCATATCAAGTTATGTGATGACACTCTCCCCTTGTGAGCACTGGTGTTCTGCCTTTGTGTTTTCAGCCTTTGGAGTACTCTTGTTCAGAATTTAGTCTATGTGTATCTTACTTGTGGTTACCTGGTGGAAGAATGTTTAGCCCTTGTGTTGTGTACCTTGTTTGATTGCTTGAGGGTCTTATGTCTATCTCCTAGAATGGGGGGTGGACCTTTTGGATCCACATGGTCAAGTGGTAGTTGCCTTCTTCCATTGGGGATTTTGTACTAGTCTTATGTGGATTGGCTTTATTCTTGTTCTAGCTTGCTCTCTTAGATTTTAGTCAGATCAATGTTTCAGATGGTGACTTTATGTATTCGTCAATTGTATTTATGTATATCAGATGTAACCTATGTATATACATGAATTCATGGCATTGATGTAATTATGATGTAAACTTTATCTATATGAAATGAGACTTAGGTGGTAGGATTTCATATCAGAAAATAGAAACATTGTTCTCGTGCTATTAAATATGTTCATGTTCATAATTCATTACTTGTGTGTTATGATTGATTGTAGGTAATGCTTTTCAATGAGTATAGTTTTGTAATGTATTTATATTATGAAATGTAAATGAATGAATCAGTAATTTGCTTAAATAGAATATTTGGATTACTTTGGTCATTTAAATTGTTGAAGTATATGCATGCATCATATGTTCTCTTGATTTAGATTAATTCCTTTAATAATGAATGATTATATTAAGTAACCATGTTGAGAAACCTTAGGGGGAAAGTTAGTAGATGTCTTTTGTTTGTGAAAGTTAACACAATATTATCTTTTTAAATGTTTAAAGTATTCATTTAATGTTTATTTTTTAAAAATAATTCACTCGTATTTGGGTATTTTGGATAGATCCTCTAGGGTTTCTTGGCAGGGTATTACATATATGTATATATATATATACATATATACATACATATATACATTCATATATGTACATACATACATGTATATACATACACATATATACATGCATACATATACATACATATATGTATATACATATATATAAATATATATGTATATACATACATACATATAAATATATACATGCATACATATACATACATACATATATATATATGTATATATATGTATATATATATATGTATGTATATATATATGTATATGTATATGTATATATATATATATGTATGTATATATATATGTATGTATATACATATATACATACATATATATATATACATACACATATATATACATATATATGTGTATATATATATATATATTTATTTATTTATATGCAATTATCCCCATTCCTCAAAGAAAGAAAAACCACCATGGAAGAAGGGCACATGTGTCTTTTCAGTTGACATGGGAGAGACCAAAAGAGATCCCAAAGCTTTGCATCATCCTTGAGTAGACAACACTAAGTACAACAAATAGAATAATTGAGAGACAAATAAAAGAAGATCACAAACAAGCAAGAGAGGAGAGAGAGAATCTACAACGCAAATGGAGCTAATCAAGAAAGTCATCTGCCCCCACATCTTGCTCATCATTGTTTTGGGAAGGTAGACAACATGCAAGTGGAGCCACATCAAGCATAGTAGATGGAGCTATCACAATTTCTAATCAAGGACCATGCTCAAATCATGAGTCATTTTGTCTATTACTCGGAGCTAGGATTAATGCTTTTGAAAATTGTTTAGATAAATCATTGTCAGTATCAACATATTCATATTCATCATCTGAAATATTAGGATCAACATTTTCATCATTACCAACATTCTCACTTATTTCATCATCAAGATTAACAAAAATAGGATCTCTAATAGGAATATAACTTGAACCATAATTTATTTTAATCATTTTACGTCTTGGAGATTTACTTTTATCTTCTTCATTAGGAGAAGGTTGAGAAAATGGTATTATGTTAAGAGTTGGTGTCTTTAGGGAAGAAGTATTCTGAGAAGCAAGTTTATGAGCTCTCGCACGACATCTTCATTAGTGTTCCCTTGTGTAAAGTGAAAAATTGAAGGATTTATCCAATTTTCCACTTGAACGAAGAGGGAATTTACTAAGCTCAATTTTCACTTGGGGAAAATTTACATTCAAAAGAGGGGATGAATCCACTAGATCCAATCCTCAATGATATGAGGACTGCATACTAAGTATATTGATTGATGTTTGGAATGTGTTTGACCCTCTTTTTTAATAAGTTGAATAGGTGTAAAGCGAAAAAATCGAACCCTAGTCGTTCTCCCCTCCCCAACTCCAAGGAGAGAGAAGGGAGAGTCACTAGGGTTGATGGTTTTCACTTAGGAGAGACTTTACATTCAAAAGAGGGGTTGAAACCCACAAGATTCAATCCCACGCAATGCAAGATTGGATTCTAAATGAGTTTCAAGGGTTAAGACATCAAGGATACCCTCTTTTGTAAAGAATGTAGATAGAAAGATTGAACTAGGAATGCATGTAGAAGCAAGAAAGATTCACTTATAAAAAGAGATAGGGATACGGGATGAAGCTGCGGACCTGGAATTAGCAGTAAAATGTCGAGACGGTGTTGTTCTGCAAATTTGAGCGAAAGTTGACGGGACGATGGCGCTCGGCGTGCACACGTTCCTCCGAAAAATCCACGAAACGAAGGGGGATCTGTTCGTCTCTGCACAAGGATTCCAGATCTTCAATTACAGCCGCGTACCTGCAACCTACACACAGAAAAGAGAGGATGATTGGGGGGTTAGGGATGAGGGGTTTGCCTTTAGGTCAAACCCTGGTTTTGGAATTAACCAAGAAATGAGAATGCTGTAAATGTAAATGTTTGTAATGTAAACAAATACTTGATACCTTGTTGTAAGAATGTTTGTATTCTTACATGCGAAGGTGTAATGTATGTAGTATGTTGTATGTTGTAAGTGATCTCCTCTTCAATGGTTGAATCCTTGTCTTGAATGCAACACTTAGCCTTGAATGGAGACTTAGAATGATTAATTGCTTGAAGGAATGCTTGAATGCTTGAATGCTTAAATATCGTTTCTGCCTTTTTTCCATCTCCTTCTCAAAATGAGAGAGGAAATGCAGTTTTTATACTTGTCAATTAGGGTTGAAAGACTGATTTTCCCAACCTTAGGCCAACCAGGAAATATTATTTTCCAATTTGCAAACTTAAAGACCCGAAGCCCCAAAAGAGACCGGGCCCAAAATAGGGCCAGGGACTAGGGCACTGGGCGCCATGGTCCTGGGGGACCAGGGCGCTGGGCGCCATGGTCCCACCTCCAGGGACAGCGGGGTGCAAGGAGGATCAGGCCAGGGTGCTGAAAAATGCAGTTTTTGGTGTCATGAACAAGTTTCGAGGTCTCCATTCAGGTTCAGTGTTGTGTCACCATCGTGAAGACCCAAATGCAGTCAAAATTGCAAGTGTCACAATTTTAGGACGCTACATTTAGCCCCCACTTTAGCGAGAGTATAAGCGTACGCCAATACTTCCGGTAAAGTACAAGGAAACAACATTGAAAGACTTTCACCATGTCAAGAAGGCAAGATATACCAAGCCCCCAGTGGACTAAGGATCTTACGACTTCGATTGACAAAGTAAAAGGGAAGATCACGAGGGAGAACCATGACTGTCAATAGTAAGGTTCCCTCACTATGAGTCATGCAAGAAAGATATCAAAAATTTTCAAGGCAAAGCTAAATTTGTCAAGAAATTTTCAAGTATCTTGAAAAGATATGAACGGGATGTATGCCCCCCTATGTTAAAGCGATCGCACATGCCTCATCGGGGGTGATTGCTTTAAGGTAGTGATACATGTAAGAAATGAGAAAGGAGCATGTTATCACAAGGATTTAGCCCCCAAGTGTGAGATAAGCCCAAGGATAATAGACACAAAACACAAAGCACAAGGTGACTTCGCTTTCCTCGGGGTCAGTATGTTGTATGATAATTCATGTATATCATATGTATGTATGCATAGTTGTTCTTCATTCCCCAATCAAGGAAGGTCACCTAGAAGAAGGGAACACATGTGTCTTTTGAGTCAACATGAGAGAGACCAAAAGAGATCTCAATGTTTTGCATCGTCCTCAAGTAGACAACACTAAGGACAACAAATAGAAGAATGAGAATAACACATAGAAGAAGTAACAAAAGAGAGGAGGAGAGAATCTGCTATGCTAATGAACTAGTCTAGCACGTCATCTACCCCCCAATCTTGCTGATCAATATTTTGGGAAGGTAGGAAACATGCTAGAGGAGGAACATCCAACACAGAAGATGGAGCTATCACAAGATCCAAACAAGGGCTATGTTCATGTTCCGAGCCACATTGTTTTTGTCTAGGAGCTAGGATAAGTGCTTTAGAAAATTCATTAGATAGATAATTATCAACATCAACATGTTCATATTCACTATCAGAATGAACAGGAGTAACATTTTCATCATGAATAACATTTTCATCTATATCATCATCAAGATTTATAAAAATAGGATTTTTAACTCGCACAGGATCAAGACCATCATGCATCTTATGTTTAGGAGATTTCGGCTCAATCGTCAGCTGAGGAGAAAATGGAATAATATTAGTTGAAGGTGTTTTTGGGGATTGCAAATTTTGAGAAGCAACTGCCTGAGCTCTAAGATGAGGCTTTCGTCGGCGTTCACGTGCAGAACAATTTCGTCTAGTCTTAGTAGGAAGTTGCGAAGATTGAGGAGGAGGAATGTTCTCATCCTTATCACTTGGGTGTTTAGGTTGTGGTCTCTTAGGTTGAACAATAGGAGAAGAGGAAGGTCTCTTCTCTCCATAAGAGGAAGGAGGAAGAACTGCTCCATATAAGGGAGGAATATTTGGTTTAGGAAGGAGACCAAGTCCATCATGACGAGGAGGGATAGGTCTACTTTTAGGAAGTTTATTAGATATAGGCATAGTCACATCCATAGGGATGGGTTGGGAATCTTCTTGAGGAAAGACATTAGTTTTATCTTTCAAAGGAAGAACTTCCTTCTCAAGAACGATAGGAATGTCAAGTTTGGGTGTTCTAGGTTCACTTAGAGATAGGATCATATCTTTTTTCCACTTTTGGTAAGATTTGAAAAGATGATCACTTCGCAAAGGAAGAGATTGGAATTGTTTAGGCCAAAAGTAATCAATAGGAACGCTAGAAGTTCTTTCAGCTAGTTTAAAGAGACTATGATTGACAGTAACAACTTCACCATTATGGGAAAATTTCAAACACTTGTGAATAGGAGAAGCAATAGCTTTCATGGAAGATAGCCAAGGATAGCCTAGCTTCACACGAAATTGTTCGGACGATGGAATAATAGCAAAGTCCACATCAAGGGATTTGTTATGGACCTCAATAGGTAATGTAATAGAACCAATTGCAGGAGAAGAAAATGCATCAAATAGTTTCACAACCACATTTGTTTCATCATAGATCACTTGATTCAATTGCAAAGTAGAAAGAAATTCTTCAGTAATGATATTAACCATACAAGAAGGATCAATAAGCACTCCACGACAAGGTGTATTCTTGACTTTTGCAACTATATATAAAGGACCATCAGGTGACCTGATAGTTTCACTAGAATCAAAGGTGATGGAAGGTTCTTTAGGGATCTTCTGCTGCTCTACAAAGTTAATCACATTCGGAGTCATAGACACAAGATCATCAGGTGAGACAGAGGAATCAGTAGTATCAATCGCATTAGAGGTATGAGAAGGCAATGGATCAGTAAAAATCTTAGGATTTTGGTTAGGAGGAGCTACAGATGTGTTGCCTTTATCATTCACTCCAGAAACAAAATATTATTATTATCAATCAAATCTTGAATTTTACCTTTTAAAGAAAAACATTTTTCAGTATCATGCCCAGGATGACGATGAAATTGACAAAAAGATTTGTTATCAAAATAGGGTGAATTAATCTTTGCAGGATCTATTTGCCTTATAGGAGGAAGAGTAAGCACATTTTGTTCCAATAACTTATTCATAATACTATGCAATGATTCATTCAAAGGAGTAAACTTTCTTTCTTTCTTGAAAAACTTAGAAATAGGAGGCACACCTGATGCCGCATTCACATTGTTGTTGATGATGTTTTCATTGAATTTAATGGACTCTCTGTTCGGTTTAAACTTCCCAAATGGTTGTTGACTACTATCACCCTTATCACCCAGAGCCATAGGATTTGCTTGTTCCATTTGACTCACAGTCAGTTGATAATTGTGAAGAGTTGCACAAAACTGTTGGAAAGAAGTAAACTCAGAAAACAGAAGTTTTTCTCTAATATCTTTTTGTAAATTAGAAATAAAGATTCTTTGAATATCATTGTCAGGTACTGGACAAGAAATTTGAGCATACAAATGCTTATATCTACCAATGAAATTAGTCACTTTTTCTTTAACACCTTGTTTACAATGCATTAAATCAATCAAAGTAACTTTAGGACTTATATTGTTTTGAAATTGTTGAATAAAAGCATTTGCAAGTTGTTCGAAAGAAGTAATAGAATAAGAAGGCAACGAGAAGTACTATTGTAGGGCTTTATCTCTTAATGTTCTAGTAAATAGTTTTGCAAGCAACCTTTGGTCATAAGCAAAATCAGTGCATATTGTTTGAAAGGTCTTAACATGTGTTAGAGGATCACCCTTACCATTATAAAGCTCCAAATGCGGAATTTCAACATGTTTAGGGGGGATAGCTCAAACAATGTCAAGAGAAAGTGGGCTCGCAACATCAAATGTGGGCACACTAAACTTAGATTGATTCATAGAGGCAATTTGTTGTTGTAAAGAAGAGATAGTTTGTGTAAGATTGTTAATGGTCGCTTCAGTCGAAGAGTTCATATTAGACGTGTTAGATTGTGATGGAGGTGTTATGTTATTGAAAGAAGGTAGAGAGTAAGGTGGTGGGACACTATGATAGTTAGTCATAGGAGATGATTGGAAAGGAGGAACACTACAAGGAGGAATGGAAGGGTTAAATGAATTGCCCCCTTGCGTCATGTTCATTTGTGGAGATATAATAGGGACACTCATTGAAGGAATGAATGAAGAAGTCGGATTGAATGAAGGAAGAGGGTTTATTGAAGAAGAAGGATTGCCCCCATGACTGGTGATCATAGGTGGAATGTCTTGTATTGAAGTAGTCATTATGTTTGATGTAAAAGTAGGTATACTAGCAATAGAAGTTGTCAAAGGAATAGAATGATTAACTTGAGTAGGAGGTTGTGTATAACCTAAGGTTTCGGCACAACTTTTCATAGGCATCACATTCGAATCCACAATGTGTGCAATACCACGCAAAATATCAATTTCATTCTTATTACTTTGAACCAAACATTTTAGACCCTCAATTAAAGGAAGAGCTTGACTATCAGGGTATTCTTGAGACATCCATTGTCGAAAATCATCAAATTGGATATCCAATTTCGAAAGTTGTTCTACAGAAACCTCATGGAGAGCTTCTTCATCATTAAGAGGATTAGAGGAATTACCCATGTCCTCGTTAAAAAGGCCATTCAAATTAGGTTCCATCTCCTCAGTAATTAAACCTTGGAAAGACTTAATTCTAAGGCTTCGTCTAACGGAAATAGTGTAAGTAGGGCTTATTGTTGTAAAACTCATGCACTAGAGAGAGAGAGAGATTTTGAATTTTAGAGGTAGCAAATTTCAATAAAATCAGCCAATCTCCTAGATTTAAGCTGTTAAATGCAATCAGGACAATCTCCCAATATTTCAGAAAAAAATGTCCGGGACCATGGCGAACGGAGTGCACACGGTCCTCGCAACTTTTTTTGAAATTTTCAGGGATGAAAGTTATGATGATTTTAAAGCTAATCTAAAAAAATTGAGTGATTTTACAATCTGTAGATAGGCCAAATTAAAGTTGCAATCTCAAAATTGAACCCTACCCAGATTGTTGAAAAATGTAAAATTTGAATTTTGAAGAAGAGAGGGAAACTGAAATTTTGAATTTTATGATTTTAGAGGGAATGCTAAAAGCAATGCAAGCTTTGAAATTTAAAAGTTGACTCGATTTCATGCAAAATCCAAATCTGAAAGTGGAAATCAAGGTTGATGCAATTAAACACTTAATTTCAAAAGTCACAAACTGCAAAAATTTGAACAAAACATTGAAATTTCAAATGAATGCCAACACACTTTTCAGATTTAGGACAGTAAGAAACACAATTTTGATATGAATTTCAATTTTAACAATCTTTGAATGATTAGAAGCCTCAATCCAAGCAATCACTAGACCAACTTTGACTTTAATTTTGAAGGTGTTAAAATTGATAAAATCAGCCAAAATTCTGGATTTTAGCAGAAAAATACAGTAAGATCTAACTCCCGAAATTTCGGAAAAAATGTCGGGGACGATGGCGCTTGAGGTGCACACGGTCCTCGCAAATTTTTTCTAAATTTTCAGGGATGAAAGATATTGTGATTTTGTTGCGGAATCCAAAGTTACAGCCGATTTGGAGGTGTTTTGATCAGTGAAATTATCAGTCAAAGGTCGAATCAAGAAGGTTATAAAAATTAGGGTTTTGACATTTAACCACTTAATTTTCAGAATTAAAGCACAAATATGAATTGACAATTTGCAATAGAAGGGTAGATCTAAAACAAGCATTAACAATTAAACATTTCACAAGTTTAATTACATAAAAGAAAATTTTAGGGTTTTTTATGCAATCAACCTCTAAAATTTGCAAAAGATCAAACATGGAAATGTAATTAAGGAAACAAAATTTTCAGATCTAACCATGAATAATTAGAATGAGGATGTTCACGTCGGGTTCACCAAAATGTAAAGCGGAAAAATCGAACCCTAGTCGTTCTCCCCTCCCCAACTCCAAGGAGAGAGAAGGGAGAGTCACTAGAGTTGATGGTTTTCACTTAGGAGAGACTTTACATTCAAAAGAGGGGTTGAAACCCACAAGATCCAATCCCATGCAATGCAAGATTGGATTCTAAATGAGTTTCAAGGGTTAAGACATCAAGGATACCCTCTTTTGTAAAGAATGTAGATAGAAAGATTGAACTAGGAATGCATGTAGAAGCAAGAAAGATTCACTTATAAACAGAGATAGGGATACGGGATGAAGCTGCAAACCTGAAATTAGCAGTAAAATGTCGAGACGGTGTTGTTCTGCAAATTTGAGCGAAAGTTGATGGGACGATGGCACCCGGCGTGCACACGGTCCTCCGAAAAATCCGCGAAACGAAGGGGGATCTGTTCGTCTCTGCACAAGGATTCCAGATCTTCAATTACAGCCGCGTACCTGCAACCTACACAAAAAAAAGAGAGGATGATTGGGGGGTTAGAGATGAGGGGTTTGCCTTTAGGTCAAAACCCGGTTTTGGAATTAACCAAGAAATGAGAATGCTGTAATTGTAAATGTTTGTAATGTAAACAAATACTTGATACCTTGTTGTAAGAATGTTTGTATTCTTACATGCGAAGGTGTAATGTATGTAGTATGTTGTATGTTGTAAGTGATCTCCTCTTCAATGGTTGAATCCTTGTCTTGAATGCAACACTTAGCCTTGAATGGAGACTTAGAATGATTAATTGCTTGAAGGAATGCTTGAATGCTTGAATGCTTGAATATCGTTTCCGCCTTTTTTCCATCTCCTTCTCAAAATGAGAGAGGAAATGCAGTTTTTATACTTGTCAATTAGGGTTGAAAGACTAATTTTTCCGACCTTAGGCCGACCAGGAAATATTATTTTCCAATTTGCAAACTTAAAGACCCGAAGCCCCAAAAGAGACTGGGCCCAAAATAGGGCCAGGGACCAGGGCGCTGGGCGCCATGGTCCTGGGGGACCAGGGCGCTAGTTGCCCTAGTCCTGAAGGACCAGGGCATTGGGTGCCATGGTCCCACCTCCAGGGACAGTGGGGTGCAAGGAGGATCAGGCCAGGGTGCTGAAAAATGCAGTTTTTGGTGTCATGAACAAGTTTCGGGGTCTCCATTCAGGTTCAGTGTTGCGCCGCCATCGTGAAGACCCAAATGCAGTTGAAATTGTAAGTGTCGCAATTTTAGGACGCTACAATAGGTAAAGTGTTGGAATTGAAGATGAAATAGGTAAAATAGTGAGCTACAAATTAGGGATTTAACCGTGCATCTGGACCTCAGAAGTTTGAGATGATTTGGAGATATCCTACAAAATCTGACAAAATTTGCAAGGATTGTGTGTCTGGGCAGGGGCACCCTCCTATCGGTCTTCCGATCTTTCCATAGGTCAAAAAGGGTTTTTATGTCTCTTTGAATAAAGATTAATTCCAGAAGTATAACTACACACCTGCTTCCTACACACAAAAAGAAGAAGAAAGGGGTTAGGAATAGGGGTTTGCCTAAGTCAAACCCTGATTTGGAATCAACCAAGAATGAAATACTACAAATGCTTGAAATAAATGATGGAAATGTATACCTTCATATCTACAATAGATAATGATGAGGCTTTTCTTCTTATATATAATCACATATGTTGTATGAAATGGCATGAACATGACAAAAACCTAACACACACACATGCTTGCAAACGAATGATGCAATGTTGCTCCAATGGATAAATGAAGAGTATCCAGCCTTAAGGATTGAAGAATGCTTGAATGTGTGATGTAGTCTCATTTCCTTATGATCATGGATTGTAATGTGATGGTATGATGAAAGAACAAAGATCCGGTCAACTACTAAGAGGGGGGGCTGAATCAGTAGATAGAAAAAATGATATAAAATTTCACCAATCTCATAATCAACCTCTCAAAGTAAACTATAAACTGACAAATTAAACCACTGAAATACAAATACAATATCACTGTCAAGTTAAACTAGTTGACTGTTACAATAGATTAATAGTAAACAAATTAAAACTCACAAACATCCAAATAATTTATTGACATTTGTAATACCTCATTTCAGATTTCTGTCGGTTAACATAACATATCAGAAGTAGATTAAGAAGTTAAGCAATTCAATAAACATAACCACAAAATCATTCACCACTTGACACAATATTTTTTGACATGGAAACCCAAATGGGAAAAACCATGGTGGGGATGAATACCCATAAGTATTCTGAACTCTTATGAATTTCGCCCTGTTAGGAGCCAAGCTTGTTAAAGCTTTACAAAAAGTCATGTTAAGAACAGTTCTTGTTAGGGACCACCTGGTTAAGGGATTGACTATAATGCCTTGTTAGAAGCAATACCCTATGAGGAGTAACCTCAGTAGAGGATTTGAAATCCAAGCTAATGGACCACCTGGTTAGAGGATTTGAATAACACTAACCTTGTTAGAACTTACCCGGTTAGGGGATTTTACTATTGTAAGTGTTAGTAACCAACATGGGTTTTCTGATCCATTTGAATAGCACTACACTTGCTTGTTCAGATCCTTTTCATGCTCCTATTTGCCTTTACACAAACTGCAAATACATCATCTGCTTTGGCAACCACACACTCAACTAAAACTTTGCCAACTTTGAAACAAAAAACAACTCATCGACCTTATAGGCAAATCAATAGGTCTGTAACACAACAAAAACATAATTCTCTCATAGAGATTACAAACAAGTTAGTTCAAGTATGACCGTTGGATTATATAACAATCTCTACACATCATTCAAGATATCCTCAACTGCTCCTTGATCACCACTTCATCGAACTCAGTAACTCATCAAACGGTTTGCATTACATGCAATAAGCTTTCTCATTCCCAAGATAAAAACCATTATCTCAACACGCCAAAAACACTTTGAAACTCTTCTCATACAACATACATATGTGTCATAATCATTATTTATCATCATCATATCATAAACCAATACAACAAACTTAATCAGTTAGGGTTTATCAAATCAACAAGTAGGGTTTACCGGTTCACTCCACAAACTCACCTACCAGTTACAGTTCCCTTCACTAGCTCTTCCTATTAATTACAAAAAAACATTATAACAACATCATTACCAGTTAATTGACATCAATGACAACATAATATTTCATTAATGGAATCTTCATGCAAATGCCAACAATCTCCCCCTTTGGCATTGATGGAAATACAAATATCAATACCATTGATTGCTATGATTGTAAATAGGAATCCTTGTTTACATTTTACCATGTACTCTCCTTGTCTTTAGCTGGTAGCTGGCTATAGATCTTCTCTCTGTCAATCATACAATTCTTCTTTCCATAATCACATAGTTCTTCTCCCTCTTTGACAACAATGCCAAAGTGAAAGTAGAACATGCAATGTCAAACTTCATTGTTCAGCATCAACAATCTGCAACTTGATGCTCCCCCTATGGAATAACTCCACTCTACATCAATCCTGTTGTAAAATTCTGCAAGTAGCTTTGGGATTGATGTACTCTACATCATGCTCAATTGACCTCATGAAGGGGTAGCTGACTTCTAAAATACTCAAAAGTGGCCTTAGGCAGAGGTTTAGTAAAGATATCTGCTAGCTACTCCTTTGTAGAAACATGCTCCAATATCACATCTTTACTCTGTACTTTTTCCCTCAAGAAATGATACTTCAATTCAATGTGCTTGGTTCGTGCATGTAGAAAAGGGTTCTTGGAAATATTTATGGAACTATTATTGTCACATAAGATCTTTACAGGTTCTATAAACTTCATCTTGAAGCCTTCCAAAATGTGCCTCATCCAGATAGCCTGGGTACAATTCATATAAGGTACAACATACTCAACTTTAGCAGTAGACTGTGATATACAACTCTGCTTCTTACTGCTCCAAGACACTAGTCTGCCTCCAAGAAAAAATGCTCCTTTGGTTGTACTCTTCTTGTCATCAATATTGCCTGCCCAGTCTGCATCTATATAGACTTTTAAATCAAATTCTCCTGCATATGGATACCAACCATGTGTGTCTCCTTTAGACTTTTTTGAAATCTGGCAACCAATCCTACTGCATGCACAATGTCTGATCTGCTGTGGACAACATAATGTAGTTTACCTATCATGGACCTATACTCCTTTTCATCAACTGATGCAAAATCATCTTCCTTAGACAATTTACAACCTATAACTATTGGTGTTCCAACTAGTTTACAGTCTCCCATTCCAAAACTCTTCAACACTTCTTTCACATATTTGGACTGTGTGATGAAAATACCTTCCTTCATCTGTTGGATTTGCAAACCTATGAAATTTTTTATCTCACCTACCAGTGACATTTCAAACTCAATCTTCATCTCATTAGCATAACCATCTGTCTGTTCAATGTAGACTTTCTCTTCCAATATTTCACTTAGGAATGTTGACTTCACATCCATCTGATATACTTTGAATCCTCTATATGTTGCAAATGCAAGCAGAGTCCTTACTCCTTCCAATTGTTGGCATTGCACACTCCAATGAGAAATTGTAGGTGATTGAAGGTATTGTCATTGATGGAAACCTTGCAATCCTATGGTACCAACAGGCACCGACACTGGCAGACTCTACACTGACAGATAGTTTACCGATAGTGGCAATGATGATTATCAACACGTTGGCCAATAGGATTTTGTTTATTGCATATTGTATTTATTTGTAATATCTTTTTGTAAGCCAACAAGGTGTATTGTAATAGGACTCATATATAGGTATGAGATCTTATAGATCATTTATATAAGAAGAGATGCAAACATGGAAAGATTACAACAAAAGTAATATAAGAATATTAAGGCAGATTTTGGAGTAAGGTTTATGGTTATTGTATGAGCTTAAACCGGTACTGAACCTAGCATAGCAGATACTAAACTGAAGCAGTACATTATATTGGATTTGCATAATCCATTTTGTAAGTCAGTGAGACTTCCTTTTGTAATTAAGCAGTGAGCTTTAGGAAGTTGGCCTTCCTGCATGTGCAGGCCCCTATTGTAAGTAATATCCATTCATTGGCCAGTGAGTGAATATTGTGGGTCACAAATCCCACCGAGGTTTTTCCCACACCGGTTTTCCTCATTAAAGATCTTTTTTTATGGTGTGCTTTATATGTTGTGCTTATTGCTCTTATTTACAGCATTAATTCTTTCTTACCGATACACTATTTTGGAATGCAATTTGTTTAATAAGATAAAAAAAAATGTAAATCGGTTAGATACTGATTCACCCCCCCTCTCAGTATCTTTGGGAATCCTAAAAATTGGTATCAGAGCCTGGTCCTCTTTTTTCAATAGCCTAATAGCTTGAGGGAGATTCTGACACCAGTACAGATGGATAATTTGGCAAAACAATTGGAAACAACTCTTGCAGATTATGATGCAGAAAAGTTGAAGAATATCAAACTTGAAGATGATCTGAAGGCTGCACAGGAAATCATTCAAGGACTTCAGGAGAATCTTACTATTGCTAGAAGGAAAAGAAGAGAACTTCATGAGAAGATACAGAATGATGATGATGAAAAAGAAACTCTTAATGATCTTGTAAGCAAGATGAAGCAAGAAAGCATGACCTTGAGGAATGAGATGCAAGATATGACTATGGGATTTTGTAAAGACATTGAAGACAAAAAGAAGAATGAAGATGATTTGGCTAGGAGAATCAATGATGCTGGAAATGAAAATCTAAGACTCAATCATGAAAATGATATGTTAAAGATAGATCTGATTCACTTGGAACATGATAAAACTGAACTCATGAGACAAAAAGATTTCTTGGAAAATGAGTTGGCTACTGCAAATCAACATAAAGAGAAATTAAAGAAAAGTTCAAAAGAACTTGATGATATGCTGAAAAATCAGAAACCTAATAGAGATACTAATGGACTTGGCTTTGAAGTTGGTGAAAGCTCTAGTACTACAAAAAATCATGATCACAGTAAACCGGTAAGACAACCTAATGCCTACAAATCTAATGGGAAATGATTTAGTTGTAACAAGTATGGTCATAGAGAAAATTAGTGTAGATCTAGAAACTATCAGAACACTAATGCACCCACCAGTCAATATTCTAAATGCAACAAAATTGGTCATAATTCATAAAATTGCATAATGAATGTACGATGCTATGTTTGTGGAATATTTGGACACTTATTTAATCAATGTAGAACACATACTGGCATAGGATATGGAAAAGCTATTCAGAAAAATAATGTGACTTATTATGCTTGTAACAAGATTGGGCATATTGCAAAATTTTGTAGAAGGCATCACCGGCAAATAACAAAGGACCTAGTTTGAAAGGTAAAGAAAAGGCTGATGAGATAATGCAAGAATTTTCTAAACAATGGATTAGAAAGATAGATCAAAATGTTGATGAGGCTATTCCTTCACCAGTAGAACAAATTATCACTCCACTGGCAGGATATTCTTCATCTAACTAAAAATAAATCCCTTGGGGGTATAGAAACTAATTGCAAATCATATTAGTTTACCCTCGGTTGATGGTAAGAAGATGAAATGCTTCTTTACCGGCAGATGAGTTAAGTTTTCACTTAACTGGCAGGCATTTATTATGGTAGTTGAAGGAAATGACATTATAAAGCAAGTATTTTTCACTCTTTATCACTCATCGAGCATTCAAATTTCCTAAGAGCGTGAAAAACCCGAGCGAAGGCATCCACAATGAGAAGTGAAGCAAAATATATCAAGCATTCAAACCTAAAGGAAGATTAAGGTGTTTATCAAATGGCTTCCTCCTCTGCACCTGAATTCATTGCAAACCCTACTGTGATTGAAGTGATTAAATGCCCTGGGCCCGTATTTAAGATCATACCCAAAATAGCGAAGAAGGATGATACCCTAGGTGCATTTTCTAAAATACCCAAAGGAGTTGCTTATGCTGAAGACCCTAGAATATACATATATTTTCATATTGAGGAACTTGGTACTGATGAGATAATGAACATGTATAGGACTGTAATTTGTGATGAAAATGGTAATGTGAAATCGGAACACAAGATAATCGAAACCCTAGGTTTTGTGGAGATACTTAGCATTCCTAATTTTCCCAAGGAAGTTGTGAGAATTGTGCTTAGCAGAGTTCATGGGGAATTCTTTTGGCTTGACTCCATCCATAAGATTACAAGAGAAGAAGTTAGGGAAGTGACCGGCTTACCTTCCACCGGTAGCAGGCCTGATAAAACTAAAAAGGTTCCAAATAACACTGTGATGACCCTAACCGGTGCAACCCATGACAATAGATCCTTGAGAGGCAATGATGTCAAAGATATAAATGTCATATTCATTAGCATGATACTAGGATACAAGACTACACATGCTAACAGATTAACCTTTGTTTCTAGTTTATGTATCAAGAGTGCTTATGACATGGTGAATAGTAACACTAAGATTGACATATGTGAATGGCTAAAGGATGAATTATTTGACAACCTAAAGAAAATTAAAGGTGACAAGAAAGGTACTTTCAGATTTGACAACTTACTTGTATGCCTAATGTTATACATTACTAAGCAAGTTCCCGATATAGGTAGAAAAGAATTTGGTTTTGATATACTAATAGGCAAACAACTTTTGGATATCTTTACCAACATGGGAGATGATAGGGTAAATAACATAATTGAATACTTTCAAGCATTTAAGGCTAGAATGAAGACTAGGGAAAGACTATCTCATAGCACAGTTGACAAATATCAAAGAGAGATATGTTTTGTTATAAAGAAAGATGAAATATGGATGGAAGCAGTGGTTCCTAGAACTGTTTGGGTGACAGAAATGAGTTATGAGGTAGATGAAAACATAATTGAAACATATGCTAAAGCCCTACTTGAAGCCCCTAGAGAACCTGAAGAGAAAATGTTTGGAAGTGTTGAAACCATAGAAAAAGGTGTTGAAACATTGAAACAAAGGAAGAAAAGAGAACAATCTATCAGAAAAGTAACAAAATAGGCCAAAGAAATCAAGGAAAACATACTGAATATGACTGGTATTAAGGAAAGTGACTTGGAAGGGATACAACCGGAAGCTCATATTTCACCAGTTGGAACTTCATCTGATAGTGAGATCCCAATTGAGTTTAAGAGAGTAGAAAGGAAAAGAAAACCTTAATCGGTACCCACTCCCACACCAAAGAGAACAAAAAGGAAACAACATGCAGTACAACCCTCGACAAAGAAAATGACACCAAGGAAAAAGAAGGAAAAACAAGTTATTCCTCCTTTGGAAAATCTTTTGAATGAAATAACGGATGATGGAAACTTGTCAAATGTCAGCAAATTGTATAATACTTTTACCATTGAAGAAAAGGAAAGTATAGAAAACAGTGTCATTCTACACAGACATATATAACAAATTTTTGATAGAAATTGTAGATGATCTACCAAGCGACTTGTATAGAAGACTAGATGCAAAGAGATTAGCCATTGTGGAACTGGATAAGAAGAAAAAGATAGAAAAACTGCTTGCAATTCACCCAGTGAAATCAGCTGAAGAAATTGATGAACTGATAAGTGAGGCAAACATGACTGTATTTTCAACTGGTCACCGACATGTAGCTTTAATGGCTAGCAGAGTGAATGAAATATCTGAAGAGATAGCGGACAAATGGGATATCTTCTTTGTGGAGAAAGAAAAGAAAAAAGAACTTAAATGACCCAAAGATTTCAAAGTTTACCAAAAGGATAAGGACAAAGGTAAAGGCAAGGTAGGTGGACCTCTGAGCATAAAAGTGACAGACAACTTGCCCCCACCTTCTTCTGATACTCCACCGACATAGACTGTTGATCCACCATTCGCTACTGATAATGTTGAGTTTGAATCAACACATGAAGACACCGATCTTGATTTTGAAGTGTTATATACAATGAAAATTGATACACAAGAGGTAAACATTGTGGTTGATAAGGAAACCACTGAGAAGAAAGATGTGGCAATTGAGCCACCAGCTGAGAATATTGAAATGGAAACACATGTTGAGCATACAAATGGAAATATTGAGATTGGGGTTGAAACACATACTAAACAATTAGATGATCCCCTTGGTACTGGAATGGTAACTAGTGCACACACTGAAAAACTCACAGAGTTAGAAAAATCGACAATGGACAGTTCAAAGGTGCATACTGAGAAACCAGGAGTAAATACTAAAAATTCATCAAAGAAACCGGTAGAAGAAAGAATAGATAAACACACTGAGAAACATGAAGAGAAAAAGGTTGAGATAGAGATAGTGCCACCGACAATTGCTGAGAAACCCAAGCCTTTGCTAGTTGAGATGCAGAAACAAACTGACCTACCAGAGGTCAACATAAGCAAATAGGTTACTCACACCAGTGAAATGCAGATTGTTAAGGTAGTTGGACAATCTTCTGGTTCTTCCTTGAAAAAATTCAGACAAACAAATGTAATAGAAGTATTATTGGATTCCATCAAGAAAATAACAAATTGTAATGCACTTGCATACAAGGCAATTGATGACACAATTCCTTTATTGAAATTGATTGCACCCAAGTGCAATGTGGACAATAAAGATTCTTTGAGTCAACTAGACACATTGTCTAAGTATATCACCAACAACCCATTGACAGTTGATCAGATTAATGAGGAGATATTCAGTGAGAAAATAAACAAGGAAAAGGAAAAATTATTTGATGAGACAATAAAGAAGTGCATAGGACACATAGACAACCTTTTACCGACACTTAGCAAAACAATAATGGAATTTAAAGAGTTTTACAGGGACACATGCAAGATTGATATTCTAGAAATGGATATAGACAAGAAAATCAGTGAAGCACAGAAAGAAATAAATAATATTGTTGATAATCTCATCAGTTCACCTGAACCATTATCGGTTATAGAGAAGGAAATAGCAGAATTTGAGGAAAAACCTAAAATTTTTGAAAAAGAGAAGGAAAGATTAAAGTTCAAGGCTAAGGAAATGAAATGCAGACTTGGTCAGAAACTTGACATCCTCGTCGTTTTGAGAAAAGAGATCTATGAGGCACTTGTTCCTAGAATAAAGACACCAGAAGAGAAAATGCACACCCTAACTGGTACAATTCAAAGGACAGAAGAAGCACTAAAGGACAATGAAAGGTTCACTGAGAGCCTAAATTTTATACTAGCAGAACTTTTTCAGATTGTAACCAACCGGTTACAGGGTTCTACATGATAACTACACTCAGTTAACATTTTTTGACAACCTTTGTCATTGATGCCAAAGGGGGAGTAGTAGAATGAGAAAAATAATGGACAGAAGAGATCATCTGCTTAGGGAGAGCACACAGTTTTGGTAAGACTTTTTGGACTTCAAATTTTGGATACATTTTTGGATTTTACTCATGGGTGTTGCCACCAATGCGAAAGGGGGAGATTGTTGGCATTGCACACTCCAAAGAGAAATTGTAGGTGATTGAAGGTATTGTCATTGATGTCAACCTTGCAATCCTATGGCACCAGAAGACACCAACACCGGCAGACTCTACACCGGCAGATAGTTTACCGGCAAAGGCAATGATGATTATCGACACCCTGGCCGACAAGATTTTGTTTACTGCATATTGCATTTATTTGTAATATCTTTTTGTAAGCTGACAAGGTGTATTGTAATAGGACTCATATATAAGTATGAGATCTTATAGATCATTTATATAAGAAGAGATGCGAACTTGGGAAGATTATTGTAGAAGTAATATGTGAATATTAAGATCGATTTTGGAGTGAGGTTTATGGTTATTATATGAGTTTAAATGGGTACTAAACCTGGCATAGAAGATGTTGAACTGAAGCAATACATTATATTGGATTTGCATAATCCATTTTGTAAGTCAGTGAGACTTCCTTTTGTAATTAAGCAGTGAGCTTTAGGCAGTTGGCCTTCCTACATGTGCAGGTCCCTATTGTAAGTAATATCCATTCATTGGCCAGTGAGTGAATATTGTGGGTCACAAATCCCGCTGAGGTTTTTCCCACATCTGGTTTCCTCGTTAAATATCTTGTGTTATGGTGTGCTTTCTATGTTGTGCTTATTGTTCTTATTTACTGCATTAATTATTGCTTACCGGTACACTATTTTGGAATGCAATTTTCTTAATAAGATCAAAAAATCTGTAAACCGGTTAGATACTAATTCACCCCCCCCCCTCTCAATATCTTTGGGAATCCTAACACCAATCTTGCAACTAGTGCAAATTTCTCACCATAGTCTTCACCTTCTTCTTGTGAATATCCTTTGCATACCGTTCTGGCTTTATTTCTGACTACTACTCCATCTTCATTCAATTTATTTTTGAATACCCATTTTGTACCTATTACATTCTTGGTCTCCAGTGGTACCAATGACCAGGTATTATTCTTCTCTATCGGGTCAAGTTCTTCTTCTATTGCCTTGATCCAGTCTTCATCTACAAAGGCTTCTTTTGCAGTTTTAGGCTGAATGGTGGAAATCATACATGAGTTATCTCTTAGCCTTATTCTTGTTAGCACACCTACATTCATATCTCCAATAATCTAATTAGGGATATGATTGAGTCTAGCATACCTTGGAATAACATGATCTTGTTTTTCAGGTTCTTCTTCTTCTTCTTCACTTTCCTCATCTTCTGCTGAACCTTCAAGAAATTCATCAACTCGGACATTTACACTTTTAATTATTTTCTTAGTCCAGTTGTTGTAACACTTGTAATCTTTTCTCTTGGTGGAGTAACCAAGAAATATGTCTTCATCACTTTTGGCATCAAACTTACCAACATAATCACCTCTCTTGATAAAACATTTGCTACCAAAAACCTTCAAGTAACTAACATTAGGTGATCTACCATACCAGTACTCATAAGGAGTTTTGTCCTTACCTCTTTTAACCAGTATCCGGTTCATTGTGTAAATAGTTGTGCTGACAACTTCTCTCCAGAATGTATTAGCTACACCTCCTTGAATTAGCATAGTGGTAGTAGCTTCAACTAGTAACTGGTTGTTCCTTTCTGCAATACCATCCTATTGTGGTGTCCTAGGTGCGTAAAGTTACCTCTTGATTCCATTATCTTCACAGTATTCCTCCAAGAAAGAATGCTCCATCAGTTGTTCTTTTCCTATCATCAACATTACCTACCCAGTCTGCATCTGTATACACCTTCAAGTCAAAGTTACCTTCATATAGATACCATAATTCATAGTCAACAGTACCTTTCAAATATCAGAATATCCTCTTGGTTTCTATCAAATGTGTTTCCTTCGAATTCTTCTGGAATCTAACAAATAGACCAACTGCATGAGCTATATCCGATCTGTTGTGAACAACATAGTGCAATTTCCCAATCATTGACCTATACTCCTTTTCATCAACAGATGTGGCTTCTTCTTCCTTAGACAATTTACATCCTAGAACCATTGGTGTCCCAACTAGTTTACAGTCACTCGTACCAAATATCTTTAATACCTCTTTCACATACTTACACTGTGTGATGAAAATACCACTCTTCATTTGCTGAATTTGCAAGCCTATGAAATTTTTTATCTCTCCAACTATAGACACTTCAAACTCACTTTTCATTTCATTTGCAAAGTCATTTCTCATGTCATCATTACCTCCAATATGATATCATCTATAAACACTTCACTAACCAATATCTTATCTCCTTCAGATTTAAGATATATGTTGTTCTCTTCACTGATTCTCTGAAAATCTATCTTCATTGGGTGTGAATGAAGCCTTTCATACCATTCTCTCAGTGCTTTCTTTAATCCATATAATGCCTTGTGCAACTTAAATACCATTTTTTTTCACCAGCCAAAGAATAACCATCTAGTTGCTCAATGTATACTTCTTCCTCCAGTATTCCATTCAAAAAAGTTGAATTCACATCCATTTGGTAGACTTTGAATCCCTTATGTGTTGCAAATGCAAGTAAAGTTATGACACCTTCCAGTCTAGCAACTAGTGCAAAAGTCTCACCATAATCTTCTCCCTCTTCCTATGCATAACCTTTGCAAACCAATCTAGCTTTGTTTCTAACTACTACACCATCTTCATTCAGCTTGTTCCTGAATACCCACTTAGTACCTATCATATTTTTATTCACCGGTATGGGTACTAGGATCAATGTATTGTTCTTCTTAATTTGATCAAACTCCTCCTCCATATCTTTAATCCAATGATCATCTCCAAATGCCTACTCAATGATTCTAGGTTCAATAGTGGAGACCATGCAAGAATTTTCTCTAATTCTTCTTCTGGTTAACACTCCAACATCCTTATCTCCAATAATCTGGTCAGGATTGTGATTAAGTTTCACATACCTCAAAATAATATGATCATTATCTTTAGGTTCTTCTTCTACATCATCATCATCATCTTCTGACTCTACCTATTCCAATTGAATTGGTACAACTAAATTATCTTTACCGGTTTCAAGTTTCATAGGTTTTGGTTCCAAAAACAAAATGCAAGGATCTTCATCCTTTTTCTCCACACTAGTTTCCCCTGAGACTTTTAGATACTCATCCACTCAAATATCAACACTCTCAATGATTCTTTGTGTCTGGTTGCTGTAACATTTGTAGGCCTTACTATCGGTGGAGTAACCAAGAAATATAAATTCATCACTTTTAGCCACAAACTTACTAACATAGTCACCTCTCTTAATAAAACATTTGCTGCCAAATATCTTAAAATAACTAACATTAGGTGATCTATCATACCAGTATTCATAAGGAGTCTTATCCTTACCTCTTTTCACCAAAATTTGGTTCATAGTGTAGACAGTTGTGCTGACAGCTTTTCTCCAGAAAGTTTTCGCTACACCTCCTTGTATCAACATTGTTCTAGCAGCTTCAACAACTAACTGGTTGTTCCTCTCTACAATACCATTCTGATGTGGTGTCCTCGGTGCAGAAAGCTATTGTTTGACACCATTTTCTTCACAATATCTAGTGAATTCCTTAGAAGTAAACTCATCCCCTTGATCAGTCCTCAGACACTTTATCCTCTTACCACTCTCCTTTTTAGCTAAGGTCCTGAATACCTTGAACTTGCTAAATGATTTTTTTTTATCCTTCAAGAATGTGACCCACATCATTCTTGAGAAATAATCAGTGAAGATCATAAAATATTTGTCACCTTGAATACTTTTAGTCCTTATTGGTCCACAGAGGTCTGTATGAACCAAATCTAATAGATGTTCCACTAAAAAATATTTTCTCATGAAAGTTGAGGATGTCATCTTTCCCAACTAACATTCCTTACATAGAGCATTAATAGGTTTGTCTAACTGTGGAAAACCTCTCACTGTCTTGGACTTACTCACTTTAACAATGTTATCAAAATTAATATGACAAAATCTCCTATGCCAAAGCCAACTATAATCTACTTTAGCAATTAAATAGTTGTTGACTTTAGGATTCAGGTGAAACAGGTTACCTTTAGTCTTCTTGTCAGTTGCAATTAGTTCACCTTTGCTCCCATAGATTTTGCACATACCATTCTTAAACTCCAATGGGTATCCTTTGTCATTGAGTTGAGCAACACTCAAAAGATTGTGCTTTAGTCCTTCAACCTAGTAGACATCATCTGCATTGCTCTTTCCATTAAGATAAATAGTTCCCTTACCTTTAACCATGTAGGGTGAGTCATTACCAAATCTCACAACTCCACCATCAAATTCCTTCAAAGAAAGAAATTTTCTCTGGTCACCGGTCATGTGATGTGAACAACCACTATTAATGATCCAATCATCAAAATTATCCATGCGAGAAACTAAATCCTTCTTATCAGATGTCTCCTCTTTAACAGCTACAAAGACAATGTCTTCATTAGCATCACCCTCAGATTCTTCATCAGTGATACCAGTATCAACTGCAATAAGACAATCTCTTTTGCCTTTTCCCTTGTAATTTTTGAGCTTATCTCTCTTGTGCTTATTATCACCATTAGGAAAATTATTTGCAATGTGTCCAATCTTGTTGCATGCAAAACATTTCAAAGGTAATTTACCTATGTATTTACCAATACCTCTAGGCAATCGTTTGGCCAACAATGCTTCAAGATCAACCAAACTGTCTTCATCATCAACTTCTTTGCTGGATCTAGATTCATAATTGTGACTGACATCTCTACTTTTCCTCATAGATGGGTTAGAAATTGAAGCTCTAAATGCAGACTCAGATTTCTGAACACTACCTTCATAACCATTTAATTCAAAAGTAGTAAGCTTACCAACGATGGAGTCAAGGGTTACCTTAGTTTTGTAAATTGACTTTAGCTCCTAAATAGCTAGAACTCGGATAGCGTAGACCGGTAGTAGGGTTCTCAACACCTTTCTAATCATTGTGGAATCTTCCACTTTACCACCGACACTCTTGATCTCACCAACTATGTCTTTTATCCTTTGACCGTACTGTTGGATATTCTCACCTTCGGCCATCCGCATGTCATCAAACTTTCCTCTTAGACTCTCTTCCTTGGAAATATTCACATGTTCATCACTACTATAAATCTCTTCAATTATCTTCCATACCTAATATATAGTCTCCAGACCATGGAGATCAACATATTCTGCATCAGACAAATAACTGATAATAGCCTCCAGTGCTTCATTATTTTCTTGTTGCTCTTTCTTTTGACCATCAGTCATAATCCCCCTAGGTGCAACATATTGAATATTAATGTTCGTATTATGGATGTGTTGCATTGGTTTTGTCATTTATGTCAACACTTATCCTTGGTTATGTTCACCAACATGTTCAGTGACTTATGCACAGTCACCGGTATCTGGTTCACCAGCAGGTTATATTGTTCACCGACACTTAGGATGATCTGTTATCATCTGGAGATTACTTGGTTATGTTGAAGATATTGTTTGGACACTTGGTTTTGGCAATTTGGTTATTGGTCTAATCGAGTTTTCATATTTGTTGTTACCGGCAAATAGGTCTAGGTTATGGACCGGCAAGCATTATCTATTCCAGATCAGCACGACACATTATGGAGATGTTTTATCAATTGGTTATTATTGTAAATGCATTGAGCCGACATGATGCATCACATATTGATTCATTTGTAATTGATCTAATTTTAATATTCTTAGTGAGCCGACCTACACATTTGGTCTTAGGTTTTGGTATATATGTAAGATCTCATTTGTGAGATTAAGTAAGTAGTAAGGTGTGGAAAGGATTACAATAAGGTATATGCTAATATAAGCAGAGCTATACTCATAGACATCATTTGAAGATTCAAGGAAGGTATGAAGAAGATAATTGGAGCTTAACTGGTACTGAATCTAGCATATGAAGATGCTATTTTGAGTAGTACATTATCCTTGGATTTAACCATCCAATTGTAGTCAGTGTGACTCCTATTTTGTGATTGAGCAGTGAACTCTAGGCAGTTGGCCTTTCTGCATGTGCATACCCCATTTGTACACACATATTATCTGCAGTAGTATCATCTGATTGTGGGTAAGGTTTCCCACTGTGGTTTTTCCCCTTATAGGGTTTCCATGTACAAATAACTATGTTATGTATTGTGGATGTTATTTATCTTTCTGTTTCGTGCATTAAACTTTACCGGTATTGTTATTAACTGTTAAACTGTCTACCGACATTAAGTTTGGTTTACCGGTATTATCCAATAAGTTTGGTTAAGTTATATTTGGGTTGAAATTAATAGACAAGTAATTCAAACCCCCCCTCTTAGTTTCCTTCGAGTCCTAACAATTGGTATCAGAGCTAAGTCCTCTTTTTGCAGAAGTTTAACAACTTGAGGAGATTCTATGGCAACTAACTATTTCAGGAAGGACAGTCTGAAGCTTGATGGAACTAATTATGGTATATGGAAGATCAGAATGGAGACACATTTGAATTGCATTGGAAGAGACATATGGGATGTTACAAAGAATGACTATGTTGGTCCTACATAGAGTCAACCTAATCCACCAACCTTGGCTAAAGATCAGGAGAATGATTGCAAAGCAAGAGAAGCACTTTTGAGCGTATTGTCAGATCAGCAAATCATGAGATTATCAGACCGATCTACTACTAAAGCTATCTGGGATAAATTAGAGACATTGAATGAAGGTGATACCACTGTCAAAATTGCAAAACTAGAATGCTTCTGAGTCAGGTATGAAAATTTGAAAATGGAAGAAGATGAAAGGATTTTTGCTTTTATGAAAAGAGTTAATGAAATTGTTTTGGGTATAAAATGTTGTGGAGGATCATTAAGTGGAGATGAAATTTTTTCTAAAGTTTTAAGAGCATTTCCACCGGCATACAAAATGAAAGTAACTACTATTAATGAATTGAGAACAATGCCTAATACATCAGTATCTAGAGATACTTTGGTTGGAAAACTTTCAGCTTTTGAACTTGAGGAATTTGGTCATGTTGCTACAATTAAGACAACTTTGGCTTTCAAAGCTTCATCATCATCATCATCATCATCATCTAAAAAATCTGATTGAAAAGCACTTTATGCTAGAGAACTTGAAGAGCTTGAAACACTATTTGCAAGTAAAATGCCTAAAGATCTAGTTGGAAGTAAGTATGAAGGTAAAGCACCATTTAAATGTTTTAACTACAACAAAATTGGTCATATGGCATCTAGGTGTCCTAATAGACATGCAAGATTGAAAGAAGAAGCTAAAAGAACATATAAGCCTAACCCTGAATATCAGAGATACAGATTTAAGAAGAATAGAGACAAATCATGTTACTATGTTGATGAAGGAGTTACTAATGATTCTGATGAGGAATTGGCAGACAATGGATGGGATTTTGTTGCAATAACCGAAGATCAACCGACACCTACTATTCAACTGGTAGAGTAGGCCCTGACAACTAAAATTGAAGAAAAGGATGAATGGATCATTGATTTTGGATGTTCACATCATATGACTGGTGATAAAATTAATTTCTTAACCTTTCTGGAATACAATGGAGGTCTAGTAACATTTGGGGATGACAAAGCTTGTTTGATTAGAGGAAAAGGCATGATATATTTTGATGGTAAGCACAACACTGACAACGTTTATTATGTTGAAGGTTTGAAGCATAATCTTTTGAGTGTTGGTCAATTAGTTGAAAAAGGATTTCAGTTACAATTCAAGAATGGTAAATGCAAAATCATGAATAAAACTGGTTTGGAAATTGCAATCGGTAATCAGACTAGAGGTAATATATTTCATTTGAATAACAATGAGAAGACATGCTTGATTGCACATATTGATGAAAGTTGGTTATGGCATAAAAGACTTTGTCATGTAAATTTTGATTGCATTGTGAAAATTAGTACAACTAAGGCAGTAAAGGATTTACCTAAGATTGTTAAACCTCACAATCCAATATGTAAGGAATGTCAATTTTGAAAACAAGTTAGAGAAACTTTTAAGAGTATTCTAGAGAAATCCAATAATGTTCTTGACTTAATTCATACTGATTTATATGGTCCAGCAAGAACAAGAAGTTTACAAGGGGATAGGTATTTTATGCTAATCATTGATGATTATTCTAGAATGTGTTGGGTTACTTTTCTCAGGGAGAAATCAAAAGCTTTTGGGAAATTCAAACTATTCAAGGTCATGGTAGAAAATGAAACCAGTAAGAAAATTAAATGTTTGAGAGCAAATCAAGGAGGTGAATTCACATCTAAGGAATTTAATACATTTTGTGAAGTGAATGGAATCAGAAGACAATTATTAGCACCTCAGACACCCCAGCAAAATGGAGTTGTGGAAAGGAAGAACAAAACTATTTTGGATGTAGCTAGAAGCATGATATAAAAATAAAACCTACCTCATGTATATTGGAGAGAATCAGTCAATACAGTTGTTTATACATTCAACAGAGTTCACATCAAAGGTGAAACCGGTAAGACCCCTCATGAACTATGGTTTGGTAATACTCCTACTCTTAAATATTTCAGAGTATTTGGAAGCAAATGTTATATTAGGAGAGATGATTATATTGGCAAATTTGATCCTAGAAGTGATGAAGGAATATTTCTTGGTTATTCATCTAAGAGAAAGGCATATAGATGTTTTAACAAGAGATTGCATAAAATCATTGAGAGTGCAAATGTGAAGATTGATGAACAGTTAAGAGGTAACTCAAGGTCTATAGACTCTAAACCGGCAGTTGAGATAATCACAAATGAAACTACAATGAGTACACTAATATAGAATGTTGATCCAGTCACACCGGCATCATCTGAGAATTCTACAGTGACTGAAGAACAACAGCAAGCGAATACACCCAGGTATGTAAGATTGAATCATTCTAAAAGTCAGATAATTGGGAATAAGTATCAAGGTTTACGAATAGAAGAAGACTAGCAAATGATGAGGTATGTCTTATTTCTCAAATTGAACCAGCAACTATTAATGAGGCATGTGAAGATAAACATTGGATTAAGGCTATGGAAGATGAATTAGATCAAATTGAAAAGAATAACACATGGACATTGGTTCCCCACCCTAAAAACAAAAATGTAATTGGAACTAAATGGAAATTCAAAAATAAACTTAATGAAGATGGTAAGGTAATCAAAAACAAAGCAAGATTAGTGTGTAAGGGATATTCACGGAAAGAAGGAATTGATTACAATGAAACCTTTGCACCGGTAGCTAGAATTGAGGCAGTCAAATTATTCTTAGCTTTTGCAGCACACAAGAACTATAAAGTATATCAAATGGATGTTAAATGTGCATTTTTGAATGGTGATCTTGAAGAGAAAGTTTACATTGAATAACCTGATGGATTTTCTTTGACAGATAACAAAGATATGGTTTGCAGGTTAAAGAAATTTTTATACGGATTGAAGCAAGCTCCTAGAGCTTAGTATGCTAGATTGGACAAATATCTTTTGAAGTTTGGTTACACTAAAGGTAATGTTGACAACAACTTATAGTACAAAGTGACTAATGATGACATCTTGGTTATTGAAGTTTTTGTTGATGATATCATGTTTTGAGGAGAAGAAGGATTGTGTAAAGACTTTTCTAATAAGATGCAGGAAGAATTTGAAATGTTTGTGATTGGGGAGATAAAATCTTTTTTAGGATTGTAGATTTCACAAACTAATAAAGGTATATTCATAAATCAATCAAAGTACTTCAAGGAATTACTTAAGAAATTTGGTATGGAAAACTCTAAACTGGTAAGTACTCCTATGGCTACAACTAATAAACTATCATTGAAGGATGAATCAACACCTGTTAATCCGACAAGATATAAATCTATGATTGGAGGTTTACTATATTTCACACAAACAAGACCTAATAGTATGAATGTAGTATGTATTGTTTCAAGGTTTCAGAGTAATCCTAAGGAAAATCATGAATCAGCAGTAAAAAAGATTTTCCGATACCTACAAGGCACAACAAATCTTGGTTTATGGTATCCTAAAGATGAAAATTTTGATTTATGTGCATACACAGATGCAAATTGGGCAGGAGATGTAGATGACAGAAAAAGCACCACCGACAAAGCATTTTTTCTTGGTAGTAGACTAATTTCATGGTTGAGCAAGAAACAGAGTTGTACATCACTATCAATAGTTGAATTAGAATATGTTGCAGCAGCAACTAATTGTACATAGGTATTATGGATTAAGAAAATGTTGAAGGACATAAAGGTAAAATACAAAGAACCTATAATCATTTGCTGTGATAATATGGCAGCAATTGATATATCAAAGAATCCGGTATTTCACTCTAAAACTAAACATGTTTCTATCAAATTCAATTGTCTGAAAGAGAATGTTGAAGCAAAAGAAGTGAAATTGGTTTATGTGAATACTAAAGAGCAGATTGTAGATGTCTTTACTAAGCCTTTGCCTAAGGAAATTTTTGAATATCTAAGAGAGCATCTTGGAGTTATACCCTCACTGGTAGAAACTTAGATAGTTGGAGCATGGCATCAGACTGGCAGAATTAACAAAGAAATATTTTTACGGATTTGATGAAGGAGAGCTACTTCTCAGGGGGAGTAGATTGAATAAATTAGGTTAGAACAATTGGTATTTGTAATAAGCTCTATGAACTAATTGTATTTGGTTTTTTATTGCTTTGGCATATGATGTCAAAGAGGGAGAGATATCTATGGAAAAACACATTATCTTTTGGGGAGAGATTATTCATTGGCGGAGAGATTGTTACTCTCTGTATCTGTATTTTGATTTCTAGTTAATGATCTCTTTGGGAGATTGTTGGTTTTTAGTTTTTGGCATTTCTGCTTTGGCACTTAGATGGTTTTTCCATCTTGTGTTGCCATCAATGCTAAAGAGGGAGATTGTTGGTATTATGGATGTGTTGCATTGGTTTTTTCATTGATGTCAACACTTATCCTTGGTTATGTTCACCGACATGTTCAGTGACTTATGCACAGTCACCGGTATCTAATTTACCGGTAGGTTATATTATTCACCGACACTAAGGATGATCTATTATCATCAGGAGATTACTTGGTTATGTCGAAGACATTGTTTGGACACTTGGTTTTGGTGATTTGGTTATTGGTCTAATCGAGTTTGCATATTTGTTGTTACCGGCAAATAGGTCTAGGTTATGGACCAGAAAGCATTATCTATTCCAGATCAGCACGACACATTATGAAGATGTTTTATAAATTGGTTATTATTATAAATGCATTGAGCTGACATGATGCATCGCATATTGATTCATTTGTAATTGATCTAATTATATTATTCTTAATGAGCCAACCTACACATTTGGTCTTAGGTTTTGGTATATATGTAAGATCTCATTTGTGAGATTAAGTAAGTAGTAAGGTGTGGAAAGAATTACAATAAGGTATATGCGAATATAAGCAGAGCTATACACATAGACATCATTTGAAGATTCAAGGAAGGTATGAAGAAGACAATCAGAGCTTAACCGATACTAAATCCAGCATATGAAGATGTTATTTTGAGCAGTACATTATCATTGGATTTAACCATCCAATTGTAGTCAGTGTGACTCCTATTTTGTGATTGAGCAGTGAACTCTAGGTAGTTGGCCTTTCTGCATGTGCAGACCCCATTTGTATACACATACTATCTGCAGTAGTATCATATGATTGTGGGTAAGGTTTCCCATTGTTGTTTTTCCCCTTTCCACATACAAATAATTGTGTTATGTGTTGTGGATGTTATTTATCTTTCTGTTTCATGCATTAAACTTTACCGATACTATTATTAACTGTTAAACTATCTATCGGTATTAAGTTTGGTGTACCGATATTATCCACTAAGTTTGGTTAAGTTATATTTGGGTTGAAATTAATAGACAACTTATTCACCCCCCCCCCCTCTTAGTTGTCTCCGGGTCCTAACAATTAACAAGTTCCCAGTATTGACTTCCTAGACTCTTAATATAAATTTTTATTCTAGTATTCCATATTTTGTAGTTCTCTCTATTAAACTTCGGACCTTCCTTCTTCATCATGTTCTACAAGATCTTTACCTCAAGCTGTTAGGCTTAGACCTTAAAGGACCCGAGAAGCTCTGATACCAATTGATGGTATCATGAAAGAACAAAGATCCGAACGACTACTGAGAGGGGGGTGAATCAGTAGATAGAAAAACTGATATAAAATTTCACCAATCTCATAATCAACCTCTCAAAGTAAACTATAAACTGACAAGTTAAACCACTGAGCTACAAATGCAATATCACTGTCAAGATAAACTGTCAAGTTAAACTGGTTGACTATTACAATAGATTAACAGTAAACAACTTGAAACTCACAAACATCCAAATACTTTACTGACATATGTAAAACCTCCTTTCAAATTGTTGTCGGTTAACATAACATATCAAAAGTAGATTAAGAATTTAAGCAATTCAATAAACATAACCACAAAAACATTCACCACTTGACACAATATTTTGTGACGTGGAAACCCAAATTGGAAAAACCATGGTGGGGTTGAATACCCATAAGTATTCTGAACTATTCTGAAGTTTGCCCTATTAAGAGCCAAGCCTGTTAAAGCTTTACAAAAATTTAGGTTAAGAATAGATCTTGTTAGGGACCACCCGGTTAAGGGATTGTCCGATTGACTATAGTGCCTTGTTAGAAGCAATACTCTATGAGGAGTAACCTCGGTAGAAGATTTGAAATCCAAGCTAATGAACCACCTGGTTAGAGGATTTGAATAACACTAAGCTTGTTAGAGATTACCCGGCTAGGGGATTTTACTATTGTAATTGTTAGAAAACAATAGGGGTTTGCTGATCTGTTTGAATAACACTACACTTGCTTGTTCAAATCCTTTTCATGTTCTTATCTACCTTTACACAAACTATAGATACATCATCTGGTTTGACAACCACACACTCAACTAAAACTTTGCCAACTCTGAAACAAAAAACAACTCATCGACCTTATAAACAAATCAATAGGTCGATAACACAACAAAAACCTAATTCTCTGATAGAGATTACAAATAAGTCGATTCAAGTATGACCATTGGATTACATAACAATCTCTACACATCATTCAAGATATCCTCGACTGCTCCTTGATCACCATCAGTAACTCATCACATGGTTTGCGTTACATGCAATAAGATTTCTCATTCCAAAGATAAAAACCATTATCTCAATGCGCCAAAAACACTTTGAAACTCTTCTCATACAACATGCATACGTGTCATAATCATTACTGCTCATCATCAGATCATAAACCAATACAACAAACTTAATCAATTAGGGTTTATCAAATCAATAGGTAGGGTTTACTGGTTCAACTCTCCAATACTTAGCAATACCGGTTCACTCCACAAACTCACCTACCAATTACAGTTCCCCTCACTCGCTCTTCCTATCGATTACAAAACAACATTATAACAATATCATTACTGATTAATTGACATCAATGACAACATAACATTTCATTAATGAAATCTTCATGCAAATGCCAACATAATTCCATATCCAAATGAGAGGGGAAGAGCTCCTTATATACTTTCCTATTGTCAAATATTGTTTAATTTTCCAAAAGAGGCCGACATAGGGGATTATTTCTCGCACACTTTTGAGATAGGTCCAAGGGTGAGGGGTAAAGATAGGTCCCCTTTAGGCGATCCCAGGGTGCCCACGCCCTGGTCTTGCCCTGTGTAGGGGTAGGATCAAGGTGGTCATGCAAGGTGAAAGATGAAAAATGAAGTTTGTTTGCATAAAAGAGGTAAAAACAAGTCCTGGTCAAGCATAGGGATGAGACCGATAAGGTGAGGGCCCAAAATGCGGTCAAAATTGCAAGGGATGCAATTTTAGGATGTTACGCCTAGCACAATGATATCTTTTAGTTTTAGTTGAAGGTTGTGAAGGTTTAGGTTCATCAGGTATAAGCTTCTTTTCTTCTTTCAGGGGAGGATAGGTAAGAGAAGGTCTTTTAGGTTGAACAATAGGAGAAGTTTGTCGCTTCCCTTTGTATGACATAGGAGGCAGAACCACACCATATAAAGGAGGAATAGAAGGTGTAGGAAGGAGACTAGGTCCTGTAGGGAAAATGGTGTCTCAACCTTGAATTTACATGAGGTTACTATTTATAGTAAGTTTTCAATTGAGCACGAAATAGTGTGAAATTCTCCCCAAAGCTTCTAGTTGGCTAGATAAGCATTCAAGTAAAGTTACATCACAAGATCACAGCTAGTTTTGAAGATATTAATTTTTTTCATTTTGGAGGGGTCCAATGAAAGGTTTAAATTTGATTTTGAGGATCTTAGAGGCCCTAAAATTCCTTGAAAAGTGGGCGTAAATGGTATAGTGATTTATGAGGTAATAGACCACTTCATGAGCTTTTAGGTGCTTCAAACGGTTCGTCAATAGGACACATGGTTCTCAAGTTGTGGCCTCTGAAAGTTTGTACTCCCGAAATAGGAAATATAAAATAAATCAGACACATAAATGATCTATAAAAAGGAAGGGACACATCATAGGGCATCCAGAAGAGAGATAAGGTCGACTACACCTTATTGGGTGGTTTTAGCCCATGGTTTTGTAATACTATTTGATGGTTTCTTGTATTGTATGTCCTATATATGAGGTGCGTGAGATAGAGGTTGTGTGAAAGAGTCTTCTGGCTATTGAGTTGCCTTTGAATCTCTGATTAGTGGTACTCTTGTGAAGAGATTGCTCTGCAATTATATTGTAATATGTTTTGATTGTTGAATAATATAGTGGGTAACTTTTGGAGTGTGGGGTTTTTCTTCCAAAAAGGTTTTCCCCACGTAAATCTTTGTGTTATGGTTTGAAATTTATTATATGCATTTCTATTTTTTATACCTGTTGTCATGATCTTTACAAGTTTTTGCATTACCCTCCTCTCAAGGTTAGTGTAGGAAGTTGTTCTACTACTTGACTTCCTCACAAGTGGCATTAGAGCTTGATCACCTTTGCTTTCAGTTGTGGGTTGTTGGGTTTTTTGAACTATACCATATTTGAGTGGAAGCTTGTGTAGAAGACACTTTTTGATCTTGTTGTAGGAATTTTCAGATGGCAAGTTTGTCAGGGAAAATAGAGGTGGAGAAATTTAATGGAACACATTTTGAGATGTGGAAGTTGAAGATGGAATATTTGCTAATAGATAGAGATCTCTGAGATGTTGTTGATGCAAATGTCCAAAGGCCCTCAAATCCTACTACAGTGGATCAGTATGATGTTATAGATCAAAAAGCCAAGGGTCTAATTAGACTATGCTTGGAAAACTCTATTCTAATCAATGTCCACGAAGAAAACACTGCAAAGAAGCTATGGACTAAGATTGGTGAAATGTATCAAGTGAAATATTTATTAAATCAGATTTTCTTAAAGAAGAAATTATATTCCTTGAAGATGGAAGAGGGTGGATGAATTGCATACCACCTAGAAGCATTCAATATGTTGGTGTCTCAATTAGTATTTGTTGGTGTTCAGATGAACGAAGATGACAAATTCCATATCTTGCTTTGTTCTTTGCCTGATTCATGTGATTGTCTTGTTATGGCTATTGGTAGTACTTATTGTTGGCCATTTTGGTGGAATTGATTATGGGTTGCATTGATGTTTTGTCATTAATGCCAACACTAGTTGTTTGGATGCTTTATCAGCACCCTTCTGGTCTCGGTAGGTTGAGTGGTTTTTGGTTGATTTGGATCCGACATGATCCGGTAAGCTCTTGTATGATTTGGTTATGGAATTGGCCTATTCATGATACTCATGTTCATATTTAGAAATTTGGTTTTGGTCTGGTGATCAGATAATATCATGTTTGCTTAGAATCTTGGTTTCTAGTTTCAGTGAGGGTTTCACCGACAGAGCTTTTGATGAAGATCTTTGATGAATTACATAAGTGGTGCTGGTGCAGCTTCTGGTGGAGTTTTAGGATGTTGATGGTGATCATGTTCGAGACTTCACAAATGGAGATCATTGCTATAGTGTGTGGACCTATACTGGGTCCCGGTTGATCTAGGTTATGGACAACTTTTAATGTAACATGTGGATTGGACCTCTCAATGTGTTTTCGGGATGTCTTATTGTAGACACCTAAAAATGGTCAACGCTTGCGGAGTCATACTTAAACATTTGCGCATTGCCTCATTTTAGGTTTTTGTGTCGCATTAACATTTCTCCTATGTTACGCACTTGGGTTTTTATCATTTGTGAGCATCAAGTCTTTCTTCTGCATTTCTTCAGTTGTCTCATTTTCGAAATTGGTCTTGTTGACAACAATCTTCGGTCATGATTTTGGTCAATCGCATCAATGTGCGTGCTAATTTGTCATCATTTTGGACATTGTCAATCCTAATTAGGGTTTTTTCCTCTTGTCAATCTTGTCATTTTGCGATTGATTTGTCATCGATCATTATCATTTTCAATGTTGTCATTTTGCATTATCATTTTCAATCTTGTCATTTTGCGATCAATTTGTCATCGATCGTCATCCTTCTCAATTGTGTTAATTTGGATCAATTTGTCATTATTCCTCGTAAATTGGTGCATTTATCAATCAAATCATTTATCACATTGATCATTTATCAATTCAAAATCATGATCGAATCAACATCAAATCAATTTTATATCAAGACCTAATTGTCGTCCTTGCATTCCTAATTTATCTTCTAGGGTTTTATGATTTATTCATTTAACCTTGTTTGTCATTTTCTCTCCATTTTTCTCCATCTAGGTTAAATAATTTATTTATTTATCCTAGGTCTTCATGTCACAATTAAATGTTTAATTTAATTGGCTAACTAATTATTCCTCTTTTTGTGAATTAATTAATAAATGACAAATTATTAATTGATTTACCTAATTTCCTAATTTTTCATTAATTTCTAAATTCCCTCTTTGTGAATTAATTAATAAATGAGAAATTATTAATTAATTCACTAAATTCTTATTTTCTTCATTTCTAATTTTCTAATTTTCTAAATTTCCTAATTCCTAATTTCCACCTATTTCCTAATTTGTCAAATTTAATTTCCACCTAATTAATGTTTCTCTAGTCTCTCCCTATTTTTGTGCTTTGGTGGAAGCATGAATTTCTCATGCGTCATACTTTTGGAATAGCAAGATGTCATAAGCTTCTAGTCTTCTAACCTTTGCATTGGCAATATGTCATAATTCATGACATAGAAGGTGTCATAACTTTCTTCTTTCCACTCAATTTTGCCATTTTGAAATCAATTGCCTCTAATATCAATTTCATGCTAATCTTGTCATCTCTCCAAATTATCTATAAATTGGATGAATTTCTTCAATCAAGGCCCCCAATTGATTGCATTTTTGAATCCCTGGTCCATCTAATCACATTATCGAATTAATCACTTTTTGAATCGATCCCCGAATCAATCACGCTTTGAGTATTCTTGAGCAATCATCTTGTCTACTTGCTTTCATATCATGATCATGCACTAGTAGGTGAGATCCACAACAAAGTTATTTGAAGGAGAAAGAAGGACAATGGAGCCACATGAAAGAGACATTCAGATCTACATTTGGTTTGCTTAGTTTTTAGTTTTGAATGTTTTGCTTTTCATTTCTTTATTGAGTGTGTTTAGGATTGATCATTGCATTTGAGCTTTCGTGATTGAGCGAGCTTAATATTGATTTGCTTTGATGATTTCCGATTTCCTAGCTACACTTATATGTTGGATATTATTTGTCTGATCTAAGGCCAACATGGTTTGTAATTATGTAATTGGTTTATTGTCTAGTGGCCGACCTATTTGTTTATGGTTGAGGGTTTGTATATATAGATGTAAGATCTTATTGTAGATGATCATGTTTATGGGAATGGGGTGTAATGTGCGAATAATGTAATATCATTCAAGAAGAAGATTTGGTCGATCATTGGAGATCGAATTGGGTTTATGTAAGAGGATTTAGTCCTCTGGTATTGAGCTTATCCAGAACTGTACTCGGGCATAGGAGATGCTATCTTTTGCAATTCAACACTTCTCCTGATTGTAGTCTGGATTTATATGTAGTCAGTGAGGTTCCTTTTATGATGAGCAGTGCAGTCTAGATTGTTGGCCTTCCTGCAAGTGCAGGTCCCTCAATTGTAATTCACATACTTACTATAGAAGTATTATCTAATTGTGGGTAGGCTTCCCACTGTGGTTTTTCCCTTTACCAGGTTTCCACATGTAGACGTATAAAAATGACCATATTCCTAAAATGAATATTTTATGTTCATTTCCCTATTTAATTAAATCCAATTTAATTAAATTATTCACATTCTTCTATTTTATTAAGTAAATTGCTCGATTTATTTAAATAAAATTCACTATATCATTTAATGAATAAATCATTTTATTCAATTAAATCCCCCTAGCCACTTTTAATTAAATCCAAATTTAATTAAAAAGTTATCCTAAATTGAATAAATCAAATTTATTTAATTACAACCAAATTGAATGAAAATCAAATAATTCAATTAAATCCTATTATCCCCCATCCACTTGCAAAATCCCAAACCCCTTCCTAACCCCTTCTAGAATCTTCTAATCGATTCTAATTAACCTAAACCCCCTCTAAACTTTGTCACATCCCTAAGCAAAGGGAGGTCACTTCTCAAATGGCCCAAAGTCTTGGATAACCATTGAAGGTTTTCAACCTTCAACCACCAAAAACCCTAAAGTCTTTGAAAACCATTGAAGGCTTCCAACCTTCAACCACTTAATCCCCAAAGTCTCCAATAACCATTAATGGTTATTTCAAACCCTCCCACATGGTTAAAACATTTGTTTTGACTCAACCTCTACCCAACCCAAGGGTCTCATCAGGTCATTAATGCTTTGACCATGATTATCTCTTAATCATTTGCACAATGGTTTATCTTTGAATTAGATCCTAATTCATTGGGTAAACCTAACTTAGACTTGACCCTTAGCCTTTAGATAACCATGAGGTCTTCTCAGGCCTTTAATGCCTCCAACCTCTTCTCTCAACCCAATCCTATGTTGACACTTGTCACCATTTCATTGGTACAAATTGTGCACATGGATCCTCAACTTTCAAACCTGGCCCTTGATTAAACCTTTTAATCCTGACCATCCATTGCTCTGTTTGTGCTATAAATAGAGCCCTCATTCCTCCATTCTAAACAATCATCTTTCAAATTTGAAGCATCACACTTATGCTCAAATTGTTTCAAGCTTTCATTTTATATATGCTCTTCATTTAGCCTCTTTTAGATCAGAATTAATCATGAATATGCATGCTAAAGTAGTTTATTTATCATTTTAGTTCCATCATAGAGTAAGTATAGTATGCTAGGATAATCTTCATACTAATCTCGTCATCTTATCATTCAGTTTGTTGCATTTCTAGCATCTCATCTAGCTTATAACACATCTCATATTAAAAACAGTTAAAATCTCTCTCGTTCTCATATTTGCCATCCCTAAACCATTTTGCTCAGTAATCTGAGAGCAAAACATTGGTTTGAGGGACATTGTGAGATAGAGAACCATGGGACCCTCCTTGGGAAGCTGAGTAACGCATCGTTACTCCATAGCTTGCATCCAAAAGTCCTGTGTGTGTGTGTGGATTGGTATTTTACATATTTTTCACATTTTAAAATCTAACAACCCACTTTTCCCACATACATTTCTGGCGCCCACCGTGGGGCACGCACCCCAATAACCTATCATTTTTTGAATTTGAAGAGTTTTGCAGGTACGCAAGAAACTAGAATTAGCGCGTCAAAGACATATTTTAGCGCATCCGCCTAACAGTTTAGCGCTTCTAGCCTACTGTTTAGCGCGTGGGCTTTCTGTCTTAGCGCATTAAAACTGTTCCTTAGCGCATTAAACTATTGACAAATTTTCCTGTAGGTATCGACACCGGCGAACCACAGATTAGCGCGTCTGCATGATAGAATAGCGCATACACCCCAAGTTTTAGCGCTTCACCTACATCTTCCAGCGCGTATCAACGGACAGTTAGTGCATTGAAATTCATAATTTCCTGAGAAAAATCGAAACGCAGATCAGCGCATCTACCTGACATATTAGCGCATGGGCCAAAAATAATAGCGCTTAGAATCCATCTTCTAGCGCATTTGAACAGACAGTTAGCGCATTAAAATTCCAAATTTCTCGAAAAACAGGCCACGGAAAACCAGCTCATAAATTAGCGCGTCTAAGCCACAGAGTAGCGCTTCTGAGAAACAGAATAGCGCACGGAAGCAGGACAGTAGCGCATCGACCCAATATTGTAGCGCGTACAGTTTGTTCTGTAGCGCATCAAAAAGAAGACCAACCAAAAATTGTGTAACCGAATAAATAATTTTAGACTTGTGGAAGTCCCCCGAAACAAACTAACTGATTTTTTTTGCAGGATTTTTAACAAGTTTCTTGCAGGAAAAGCAAGGAGATTTGTTTTACAAACAAAACGTTTTTCCTTTTTGTTGACCTCGAAAATCGAAATTTGCTTTGTTGACGATCTATTTTCCATAGATAAAATAATCATTGCTATAAAGGGTTAAAAAGAACATCATGTTTGTTGGAGCAACATCTCCAAATAGAGGTTAACAAACCATTGTCTTGAAGGCTAAAAAGAACAACTTATCTGCCGTGTATCGAAAGTGGAAGGTATATGCTCTCCCCATAACTGGGTGACCAAAAAGCCAAACCACTCTTATGCTTTCTTTAATTCAAGCAATAAATCCTTTAGCAGGTCTGCCTTCCCGAGGAGTTGCACTCAACTCTTAAAGCCGTTTATGGCCGGTGTGAAGGGAACGACCTAAGTGGAGAACGGCTTTGACGCCAAGAATTCCAACCCACTATAATCAAATGTGGAAAGTGACGAAAGTCCTTTTCAACGGTTGCGCGCAGCGATTAGCCTTCCCCCAGTATCTTTGAGATACGTAAAGCCTTTGTTCTAAAGGTTGGGAAGCCTCCTGAGGGAGTTTATCACTGACGGCCGAACGGGAAGCCTGATTAAGAACCTTAGCATTAGAAACTTTGAGCTGAGTCAGTATCCAAACATTTGTAACATCATAGTGCAAGGGTGGGGAAGAATCCGCCCACAAGATTACTCACCATATATCTCCCAAGATAACTACTCAACTGTGAAGCAATTCATTTTGGGTTAATTTCTGGCAAAAGGCAAAAAAATGGGCGCCCTCTAGGGGGTGACACGGCTGTTTGAGCTGACGGAGTATCGAGACTAGTGAGCTATGATGTTGCTTATGACCCTTGAATAAAGAGTCTTTCTGAAGTGTTTATCTTGTATCCAACCTGTTAAAACATTGGGGATTCGAAAACATCCTCGACAGAACATACACTTTATGTTAGATTAAGTAAAATGATTGTACTTTGTGTGCCTTGTTTACATTTTGTATTTTAGAAAATCATCCATCCTACTTGAAAATTCTCTCAACAAAAATCAAAAAAAAAAAAAAAAACATCACAAAGGCACCAAACGGAAAAATCAACGCAGTTTAGCGCGTGGGAACAACATATTAGCGCTTCAAACAGTTATTTTAGCGCATCTGAAGAACAAAATAGTGCGTACAACAAAAACAGTAGCGTTTCAACTGAAAGTAAAACAGAGACCATATGTTTTAGCGCGTGTAAAACATATCCTAGCGCGTGTTAGGAGTCTTTTAGCGCATTAACAGAAACGTATAGCGCGTTAAAATCACAGTGTAGCACATAAAATTTCCAATATACTTCACAGCAAAAGTATTTTTAGCGCGTCTAGAAAACATCTTAGCGCGTAGAATAACTGTTTTAGCGCATTAATCGAACCAGTTAGCGCGTGAAAGTCACAGTGTAGCGCATAAAATTTCCAATATACTTCACAGCAAAAGTATTTTTAGCGCGTCTAGAAAACATCTTAGCGCGTAGAATAACTGTTTTAGCGCATTAATCGAACCAGTTAGCGCGTGAAAGTTACAGTGTAGCGCGTAATTCTCCAGGAAAACTTCACAACAAATTTCAAAACAGTCTGTTTTAGCGCGTATAGCAAACATCTTAGCGCGTAGAATAACTATTTTAGCGCATCAATCAAACCAGTTAGGGCGTGAAAGTCACAGTGTAGCGCGTAATTCTCCAGGAAAACTTCACAACAAATTTCAAAACAGTCTGTTTTAGCGCGTGTAACAAAAATCTTAGCGCATGGAATCTCTTTTTTAGCGCATTAATCGAACCAGTCAGCGCATAGAAAATACAGTCTAGCGCGTACATATTTCACAGTCGACCAAACAAAATTTTCCAAAGTCAATATTTTAGCGCGTGACCGGGGGCAGAGTAGCGCGTGGATAAATAGTGTTAGCGCATTGAAAAAATTTGCTAGCGCATTTAATAACTGTTTTAGCGCGTGAGAAAAGGGAGAAAAACAGAGAGTTGAAAGACCAAATTTTTTTTGAAAAATTCAAAATATTTTAAACCACAGTTTTCCATCAAAACACATCTTTATCAAACCCGAGTGACAAAAACAAACCATAAAACTATTTCTCAAGTCAAATTTGCGACACACAAGGTTGTCCAAATCTGTAAACGAATCAAGCATTAGAGGACGTCTTTTCTATCATAATCCAGAAACTTGTCATCATCAGTGTCAATTCAATCCTTTCTTACAGATCTCATCTCAAAAACACTTGTCTAGAAATTTTTCAAATTGTCAAATTCAGTTTCCAGATTGGGAAACTCTTATCCATATCATTTGACATACTTTATCGTGAAGGAATAGCTAAACCTTCATTCTGATAAAGTAAAATTTGAAATTTTTGAAACAAGAATCAACTGAATCCAAATCAATCAAAGGAAATCATTGACCACTCATGCATGACTAATCCCCTCATTCTGAGAAAGAAGAACCTCTATCGCAACATCACGTTAAAGAGACAGCAACCAAGCTTTTCCAAATTCATCAAGAGAAATAAATTTTTATACATCAATCGTCAACTCTTCAAATCCCATCGGGTATTTCTTCATCACGTCAAACGTTATATCCAAAACAAATCCAGCGAATTTGACAAAGAACCCCTGAAAACAAAAGCATACTGTCAAAAGTCTGGTTTTAATCAAAAGATAAACTGCGGAGGAAAAATCAATCCAACATTCCTGCCCGACGAGTGCATCACATATAACACACCTAGACCAGAACCACCAATGCCAGAGCAAAACATCAACGAGGACTTTGTTCCTTTCATCACTGAAAGTTTCTATTGAAATGCCTGTCACTCGCTCTCAACGAAACAAACAAAGCGAGACACCCGCGGAATCAAGTATGAATCACAGATTATCAAATCCTTTTGAAGTTCCATCTTCAGAAGATCCTGAAATTACTGACGCAATTCTTCAGGAATGCCAAGAAAATCCTTCATTCCAAAAACTCATTGAAAAACTCATGGAAAATGACAAAGAAAAATATCTGCTTATGCTTACAAGCAAAGGTGTCAAACTTCCTGAAGATTTCGACGCAAATGTCTTTCAAACAGGATCTCAACAATACACATATCAAGAACAACAAAGGGAAGAAGAGACTCGCATACCTGAACAACGTATTCCAGAACAACATATACCAGAAATGCGAGTACCTGTGTTCGAAACCCTCGAACAACACATACCATTTGCTACACCTTTTCAAATGAGAACAAATCCAAGGGAAGAACTCTTCCCCTGGCAAGATAATGCGCCCTTGGTTGCTCTTACTCAACAGATACAAATGTTGCAAAGACAAATGCATGATATGCAACAAGGGACAACAGTGCGGTATTCTATAAACGAAATCTGTCCTTATCCATTTGACAGAAGCTTAAACATGATACCTTTTCCTCCAAACTCAGACATTCCCAAATTTGATAAATATGATGGGAAAGGTGATCCTCGAGATCATGTTCGAGAATTTTGTACTATGAGTCTTGAATTTGCTCATAATGACACGTATCTGATGAGGTTATTCCCAAGAAGCTTGGAAGGACAAACAATGGAATGGTTATCCAAGATTACACCACCTGTTAGATCATTTGACAAATTAGTCAACAAGTTCATCACCCATTATTCTTACAACATCCAACATGCCATAACCATGTTAGATATCTGCAACACCAAACAAAAGAACAATGAAACATTCATGTTATTCCTTCAACGTTGGCGACGCATGGTATCAAGATATCCTCGCGATATTCCTGAAAAAGAGAAAATGGAAATCTTTATTGACAACTTGAATGGGGAAATGAGTTACAGACTCAAACTTCAATGCATCCCATCTTTTGACAAGTTAATTGAAAATGGCATCCAAGTAGAGGAAGCTTGTGTCAAAAAGGGAACACTCAAGTTCTACAAAGAAGGAACGAACTCATCAAACTACAATAACCAAAACAATACCAATCTAGACAAAACTTGATTTTGGACTCGAAACAAAAACGACGGCAACAATGAATCCTATGATCCTAAATCTAAACAGCCAGTGCTTGCTTTATCAGGAAATACTCAGAATACGAAAAATCCTAAAAATGCTACTCCCAATACACCAAACATTACTCAAGGACAACTCAACACCAACAATGCCAACGATAATCAAAACAAAAATCTGAATCCAGGGCCTAACAATAATTCACGCAACAACACCAACAATTTCCATAAGCGTATTTTCACACCATTGGGCCAATCATTAGAGTCCGCATTCAGAGAGCTGTTAGCAAACAAGGTTCTTTCTTTACCTCCAATCAACAATTACGAACCCCCGATCAAACCACCTTGGTGGAATGATTCCCATTATTGTGATTTTCATCGAAACAAAGGTCATAGAACAAACGAGTGCATGAGATTGAAACACATAATCCAAGACATGATTGATCGAGGTGACTTAACAGTGGATGGTCTCAAAACAAATAATGATCACGAAGCCTTCAAAGATCCTTTACCAAATTATAACAAAGATGGAGCATCAACTTCAAACGATACCCGCGGAGCTCGTATTAATCACATCTACAACAATACAATCAATCACATATCAGCTAAAGACCATCAAGTCAATGTTATAACCATTCGAGATAAACGTGATCATGAATCTGTCAATGTAACAACCCGGACCCAGAAATATGTCTTAAAGGGGCATACTGCACCTCCAACCACTACACCAAAGATCCAATACGACTTAGTTACTCAACTGCGAAAAACTCTGGCTCAGATATCTATCCTGGAATTGTTAAAACTATCTCCAAGACACAAAGACATATTGGAGCAAGCCCTCTTAGAAACAAATGTACCTCAAAATCTGGCTACAGACAGATTCCAAGCTATGGTGGCCCACATGACAGAGTCTCATAACCTCACTTTCTCAGAGCATGATAATACTTCATTAAGTCATCCGCATAATACTCCTCTACATATTGAAGTCATTGTTTGCAAACACCGTGTCAAAAGAGTCTTAATAGATGGAGGAGCCGGACTTAATATATGTACTTTAAAGCTTATCCGTGCACTAGGTTTCTCAGAAGAATCTATTGATCCTTGTAAAAAGATTACCATAAAAGCATATGATGATGAGGAACGGTCCTCTAAAGGAACAGTGATATTACCTATTCAGGTAGGCCCAGTGCAAAAGGATACTATATGTCAAGTTTTAGATATTGATCTCACTTATAATATCTTACTAGGCCGACCCTGGATACATGAAATGCAAGCAGTACCTTCTACATACCACCAGTGTGTCAAATTTCCTTATGATGGATAGGAAATCTCCATATCAGTTGATCACAATCCATTTCAACATTGCAATACAATGGGGGCAGCCCAAGACAGTTTGGTTCCTTATAATAGAGAAAAGCAACAGTCTTCGACACCTGATCCACCAATAGCAAAATCCAACTCCTTATGGGGAGATTTCAAACAGAAAATGCAAATCAAAGACCAAGGCATGGGCGAATACTCTATGGAGCCTTTGTGTTTAACCAAATTGCCAACATCACCTAGATCACATGGTTTACCTACTCTATCAACACATCTGGCAACTCAGCCTATAACTAAATTTGATGGTACCTTCATCCAATTGGGGACTCTAGCACACGAATCAGAAGATAAAGATGTTCTTAACTGGTTATACAAAGATGAAGAAGAAGCTAATAGAGCGGCCGCTCTAGACATTGTTCTACCAACGCACTTGTATGGAAAAGGCTACCTGATCATGAAACAAATGGGATATGGTGGTAAAGGACCTATTGGGAAACGCCAAGAAGGAGTCACTGAACCTATAGATCTTCCTTCACAACCTAGTAGAAATAAAGCAGGATTAGGTTCTAAATTCACTTTCCTATTAAAAAGGCCGCCACATACAAATACAAAACCTCAATGGAAAGAAAAGAAGAAATATAAAGAAGAATCATGGCAGGAAGCTCTCTTTGAATCAGCAGAAACAATTCGTAAGGCAAGAGAACGTCAGAATCAGAAGATACATCAGGAAAAGCTTTTGAATCATAAGAAGGCCATATCTGCAGCAGTGGCTCATATTCACACACCAGTGGCTCAAGAACCAATCCTATCATCACAAGCACCCATCATTCCTCCCCGAGGAAGCACAATATATGAACAAATCCAGAATGTAGAAGATGGATCAGATACAGAATCAACACAGAATGTCAAAATAGTCTCTATCATCAAAGATTTATTTTCGCCATACAACATACCTGTCTACAGTACAGATAGAATTTGGGATGATGCATATGAAACAGATTCAAATGAATATGAATGGGGTACCTGCTCTGATACTACTACAAATATCCCTGATGATACTGATTTCATATCCATTTCTCAAGAAGAACATAACGCAGAAGATAGACCTCTTGAATTTGGCCCACAACATATCTATGACGTTCAGGAAAGCGAACAAAAATATTACAAACAAATCTATGTAGAAGATGATACCATCGAAGACCTCGATGAAACCCTAAATTTCTTTAAAAACAAGACCCATCACGATGATGACTCTATTCTAACACTTACAGTAGCTGAACTTGACCCGCCCCATGATTCCTTACCACTTGTCTTCCCTGATCTCATCGACTGGACTGAACCTGAGACTCATGATATCCCAATTTTTCCAGATGATGAATCTATTATCCACTACCTATGTACCGTAAATCCTGAAACAGGCTCTGCCAGTAAACCGCATAACGACGTCTGTTCTTCAGGGAGTGCCAAGTCTCTCAGTCGCAAAAATGAATCAAATAATGGATCTAATGCTGAAAACCAGTCAATGGCAGCAATGGATCCCAAAAAAGTAAAAATAAAGGACGCATCTGAGGGTGAAAACCTTTTTAAGGCACCTAACGATGGGAGACTTGACACTCTTCCTGAACATTTTCATGAATGATCACCCATATTGATTGAACCTACTCAATCAATCAACATTGGTACCACTAAAGCAGCCAGAAACATTCACCTTGGAGAATCTCTGACCGAAGAGGAAAGATCGGCATTCATCATCTTCTTTAAAGGACAACAAATTAACTTTGCCTGGTCATATGCTGATATGCCTGGAGTGGATCCACACCTAATCATGCATCACTTATCCATCTCTGCGGGGGTTAAGCCAGTCAAGCAGAAACTACGGAAGATGAATCCACAAATAGCACTCATGGTCAAAACGGAATTAAAGAAATTATTAGATGTCGGATTCATCCGACCTATTGACTATGTAGAATGGATTTCTAACATTGTTCCAGTCTCAAAACCAGATGGTAGTATCAGAATATGCACCGACTTCAGAGATGTCAATAAAGCTTTCCCAAAGGATGACTTTCCTCTACCAAGTATTGATATAATTGTAGATCTCACAGCAGGCCATGCAATGCTCTCATTAATGGACAGTTTCTCAGGCTATAATCAAATCAAAATAGCTCCTGAAGATCAAGACAAAATAGCATTCACCTATCCTTGGGGAACATACTGTTGGAATGTAATGCCTTTTGGCTTAAAGAATGTCGGAGCCACTTACCAAAGAGCAATGACAACCATATTCCATGATATGATGCACACATTTATGGAAGACTATGTGGATGATTTACTAGCCAAATCTTTCACCAGAGATGAACATCTTGGCATCCTAACAAAGATCTTTGATCGATTGCAGAAATTCAAAGTCCGACTCAACCCTAAGAAGTGTGTCTTCGGGGTGACATCAAGCAAGTTACTAGGTTACATCGTCTCAGCTAAAGGTATTGAAGTGGATCCAGCAAAGGTACAAGCCATCATGGATATGCCACCACCAAAGAATATCAGTCAACTTCGATCTCTCCAAGGGCGACTTCAATCAATCAGGCGATTCATCGCTCAACTAGCAGATAAAAGTCTGCCATTTAACCACTTGTTACACAAAAATGTGCCATTCAAATGGGAGACTAAATGTGCAGAATCCTTTTACCAAATCAAACAGTACCTGATGAATCCACCAGTTCTAGTACCACCAATTGCAGGAAAGCCTCTTATATTGTATATATCAACGACAGATGTTTCACTGGGGGCATTATTGGCACAAGAAGATCAACAAGGAAAAGAACGCGCCATATATTACATCAGTAGAACATTGAATGGATATGAGCTCAATTATACATTCATTGAAAAGGCTTGCCTAACAGTTGTTTTTGCATCTCAAAAGTTCCGACATTATATGCTAGCACACACTATTAAGCTAGTAGCCAAAATTGATCCTCTCAAGTATCTACTCAGTAAGGCAGCTCTCACAGGCTGATTGGCTAAATGGGTTATGATTCTCAGTGAGTTTGACATCCACTACACAGAAAGATGAGCTATCAAAGGACAAGCGATTGCAGATCAGTTGGCTGAAGCACCGCTACCAGGAAAACAAACCATGGACATTGAATTTCCAGACAGGGACGTTTTTGCTCTTTCCTCCAAACAATGGACCCTATACTTTGATGGATCCTATACCCAACATGGTTCAGGGGCCGGCATTCTATTCATCACCCCTGAAGGACACACTATGCCAAGATCATACAGGCTTATGTTTCCATGTACAAATAATATGGCTGAATATGAAGCATTGGTCATAGGCATCAAAATGGCTGTCGAATGGAAGATCACAGAATTAAAAGTCTATGGAGACTCACAATTGGTCATCAATCAAATCAACAACAACTATCAGACAAAGGATGATAAGCTACTACCCTACAAACGGATGGTGGATGATTTCAAACAGTATTTTGTGCACATCACTTTTGAACAAATACCAAGGTTAAATAACAAAGCAGCCGATGCAATGGCTACGATCGCTTCATTACTACAAATTCCAGAACAACAGAGTCATTATGAGTTCCTGGTAGAGCAACTGTTCTCTCCCGCCTATGACCATTCTGAATCTCATGTTATATATGCCTTAACCGGTTCAGATTCTCCATTATATGGACCAATATATGACTACCTCAAGCATAATATATTACCCATTGACCAATCCCGTAACCAAAAGCGTAACTTTATCCGACAAGCTGCCCGTTACACCCTTACCGCTGATACCTTATATCGTCGAGGTCTAGATGGTACTCTTCTTCGTTGTCTTGATCGTAATGATTCTGATTCAGCTTTACACGAGCTTCACAAAGGTATTTGTGGTACACATTTGAGTGGCACTACTCTTGCTAAAAAGCTTCTACGCATGGGATACTACTGGCCTACCATGGAAAAAGACTCATATCATTTCGCCAAGAAATGTCCTAAATGCCAAATCCATGGCAATCTGATACATGCACCAGCACAGGAACTACAACCATTTACCACCTCCTGGCCCTTTTGTCAGTGGGGATTGGATCTGGTAGGCAAAATACATCCTTCATCTTCAAATGGACATAAGTTCATTATAACTGCTACAGAATACTTTACCAAATGGATTGAAGCAGTTCCCATGACCACAGTGACTGGGAAACAAATTGCTTCTTTTATCTTAAATTATCTGATCTGCAGATATGGTATTCCAAGTTCAATTGTCACAGATAATGGACGACCTTTCAAAAACCAAGATGTGCAGGAACTATGTGAAAAATTCAAAATCCAACATCGATTTTCTACACCATACTATCCACAAGGAAATGGTCAGGCAGAAGCATCTAACAAAATGATCCTAAAAATCCTCAAGAAAACAGTAAATGATGCAGGCAAAGATTGGCATGTACAACTCAATCCAGCTCTTTGGGCCTATAGGACTAGCATCCGCACACCTACAGGGGCAACACCATATTCCTTGGTATATGGATCAGAGGCTATTTTACCCTTGGAGGTAGAAATTCCATCTCTTAGAGTCTCTTTGAAAGGTTTGATTCCAGATGAAGAGTATCGGGTCAACCGACTGCAAGAATTGGAACTATTAGATGAAAGATGCCAACATGCTTATACTCATCTTAAAGCATATCAGCAACGCATGTGCAGGAGCTACAATCATAAGGTCATTCCTCGTAACTTCAAAGTTGGTGATCTAGTCCTAAAAGAAAATCCCAGAAACCAGCAAGATAGAGAAAAGAAAGGGAAATTTGAACCTAACTGGTTGGGTCCCTATGTTATCATTTCAGTCTATGGGTCAGGTGCTTATCAGCTAACAAATTCTGAAGGAGATGTGCTTGATGATCCAACTAATAGCATTCATCTAAAGAAGTACTATACTTAAGGTAGCCTAGTGCACGGAAAACGCCAAAAACAAAAAAAAAAAAAAATACAAAACTCCAGAAAAAGTCAAAATACAAAATACAATAAAAACAAATGGTGAAAACCTGGTAAACAGGTGCCTTTGTGAAAGGCCGGCTCCTTTCTCTATATCCATGCCATTTTATCCATCAACACGCTATCGGCCATCGCCCGACACTTAGCCTCTATCCATCCAGGATATACTTAGCGTAGTCACTATCCTGAGTTATCTATCTGTATCTATTCTCTTATCGTACCACACCATGGCTTGGAAATCACTGTACATAACCATATCCAGACAAACACTCATCTAGGGGCATTAAACTATTCACAAACTTGCAAACATTCAAAGACATTCCAACTACTGTAAAATCTCAAGACACAGGACATCCAACAAACACAACTGCACTTCATTACAAACAACCAAAACACGAACAATACACAAGGAACTCAAGGATGGATGATTTTCTGAAATACTAAATGTTGCATTATCGCATTAAAGTCTTGATTATTTTACATTTTGAACTTTTTAAATAAATTGGAATCTTCTCATCAAAAGCTTCAAAGCCAGAGATCATGAGGAACTTCCAAAATTTTCTTAGTCTTCTGTCTAGGAGGCGATCACTTGTACTGTGTGAATATTTGCCTCGAGATGTGATCCATATCACTGAAGGCTTGATCCCATTTCACGCATTATAAATGATCTACTCTTGTCTGTTTACGCAATACGCACTCAGGTCGTCCTAGTTCAAATATACCTTGACGCTTGTGCTATCTTGCAAAATTAAAAATCATGTAAATTTTACTCAGGTTATTATGGTTCAATTATACCATTATGCTTGTATAAATTTTCAACATTTCCAAAAATCAAGAAAAGCTCCATGATGATATTTACAAAGAAAGCAAATAAATGGTTATATCGGATGGCAAATATAGAATGAGAGATGATCCAAACACAATTAGTTGCATATCATTTTACAATTAGTTGTATATCATTTTACAATTAGTTGCATAACATTTTACAATTAGTTGCATCTCATTTTATCATGAGTTGCATCTCATTATTATCTCTTATATCATTATTACATCATTACACATCATCTTACATAAAGCCGCATATTAACATCATACATCTCATTTTCAAGATACATCTCATAACATACAAAAACATACATATATAGCATACATTACATCATGTATATAAGCATTACATCATCATGTAAAAAGGAAGAAGCACACATAAAACATACATCCATAAACACATCACATCGGTCAAAAATGGTGCTCTATATATATCTCTCTCAAAAAATGATCAACATCTACAAAATGTGTCAAAACCGTGTCCGGTACAAAGAATACACTGCTCAAAATACAATAGAGACCATGTCTCTCAAGTATGACTATCCCCTGATGGAGATGGTCTAGCCCCTGAGGCACCTACTCCTGGATCTCTAGGAGGATCCTGTCTGGCTCCTGAGACACTCGCACCCGGATCCGCAGGAGGGTCCTGTCCCGCTGGCCCTGTCACTCCACAGCTCTCCGATTGTGTCCCGGCAGTTCGAGATCGACTCGATCTTGACTGCGCAAAGCTCTCTACACGCCGCTCTCTGGGAACTGCCTCCTTATAGTGCCGCCTGTAATATGCAACCTCCTGCACACTCTGTGTCAGCTCTCTCAGGGTGTCTCTCAAGGGACCACCCGCCGCAGCTCTCTGTACGGTCGCCAAGGCCTCCTCTGCTCGCCCCCGCCGCTCCATCTCGGTATCTCTCTCAGTGATCAACTGAGAGATCTACCTCTGATAAGTCAAAATCTGTGCCTGCAGCTGCTGCACAGTGATCTGAAGAGTCCGGATCTGGGCGTCCTCTATGTGTCCTGGCACTCAAACCCGTAGTGGTACCTGTGCTGGCGCCACTCCCCCCACTCGGCCTGTCCTGGGTACGGGAGGTGGAAGAATATCTATCCTCCTCCTCTACACTGGTCTCCCCACCTCCTCCTCTCCTCCTCCTACTGCCGCTAATACCTCTGTAACTCTGCCCTCTCTACTAGCCCCAATGGCCAATCCTCCCCTCCCTCTCTCAATCCAGCCCTGTCGTACCGCCCTCTGCACACCTCTCCCTCTCCTCCTCCCTCCATCACCCCCATCATCCCCATCATCCCCCTCATCTCCCCCGTCTCCCTCCTCTCCATCCGAATCAAAAACTGGTCTCATCTCCTCTGGATCTGAGATCCTAGCCACAGCCCGAGCAGCAAATAAACGAGCAAACTCGTCAGTCATACCGGCATCCTATATCTCTGGGGCATAGTCCCAGATCTGCCCAGCCAAACCAGTAAACTCCTCAATCGCAACGGCACTGTCAATAGTCGGCCCCCAATCGGCCACATCCTACTGCCGCCGTGCATATAGGCACGTCCCCTGGGGAATCCCCTGCTGTCTCCCGAACTGCCTCAAAACTCGGGTAACCAAAAATCGCTCAATGACGAATGGAGTCCTCCCGATCAGATACCTCGTCATGAACACAAAAGGCATCTCCATACCATCCTCGGCCCATACCTCGCAGCCTGTATACGGTCTCCAGGTGACCGTATCTATGTCATCAAAAACCCTCCTCCAGTGCTCTAGTTTGCCCAGCTTACGCTGGACAACTAGGCCTCTATAACCATATGCATAAGCTGCCCCCACGGGCCTATCCCTGTCTGCCAGTGGCCTCGCTGCTGGAATGTGCTCCCAGCACCATACCTGTAAGAGTGTCACCCCTGCTGATAAACTGCTATAACCGAGGTATACTACCTCATGCAGGCTCCTGTAAAGGTGGGCCAACATCGCTGACCCCCATGCAAATCTCCGCCCCTGTGTGACCATCTTCTCTAGCACTAGCCCCCATCCCACTGAAAATCCCTTTGACCTGCGATCAGGACAAAGGAATCCTCCAATAAATCCTACCAATACAGATGGCAGTGGCGCATAATCAAGATCTAGGAACTCCTGCCATGGGATCTCATCCCCGCAGACACTCTCATCATGAAAAATATGACGCAGTGCCTCTGTGCCGCCCTCCTCTATCTGCTCATAGGGCAGTATAGCTCCTACCACAGGAATACGCAGGATGCGATAGCAGTCCTCTGGTGTCACGGTCATCTCCCCAGTAGCAAAATGGAAGGTGTTCGTGTCACTATGCCACCTCTCTGCCAGTGCTGTCAAGAGTCCCCGGTTCACAGTGAACCGAGGCATATCCAAAAGTGAGGTCAATCCACACCTCTCAATAATATCTAAGTCTGCCTGTGACAGACGTGGTATCAGTGTCCATGGTCTCGGGAATCTCTCCCTCGGCTGCACGATCCCCAATCGCTCCTGACAACAAACAAAACATATCCAATATCAGATTCCACATCAACAAAAAGATATCAAAATACAACTTACATCAACAACATGAAACAATTTGCTCATCTACATCAAGTTCAAACTCCTATCATTTCATGTCAACTTGTAAAACAACTCAAGTTCTCAAAAACCATATCAAAACTTGTAAAACAACTCAAGTACCACAATCACAAACTTGTAAAACAACTCAAGTTTCCCACCCATATCAAAACTTGTAAAACAACTCAAGTTTCCAACCCATATCGGCTTGTAAAACAACTCAGGCTTTCATATGCATTTTGAACTTAAAACAGATAACACACATAAATCATGTTCTGATCCCCACAAATAGCTTGATATCTATACATAACTTGGAAACATTCACATCAAAACAAGTTATACAAATGCTCATATTGGATATATGCATCAAAAACACGACAGGCACGCAAAAACACAACTTTTCCAATTCGGCCAAAACACAAATTTTTTTTATGCATGCGCTAAAACAGACCTTAGATGCGCTAAAACAGACTCATGCGCTAGGCTGCTTGTCCTACGCGCTAACCTATCTCTCTTATGCGCTAGATTCCATCCATGCGCTATCCTTTTCTACCTGTGCGCTATCCAATTTATCCTATGCGCTAGACTATGTCTACGCGCTACTATTTTCCTCCCACGCGCTACCCAAACTTACCTATGCGCTAGAATATATCTACGCGCTAATCTGTCCTCCCTAAGCGCTCCTCTTTTCATCCTATGCGCTAGGTTTACCCTACGCGCTAAATCCCTTTGCCTAAGTGCTACCCTTTTAGCCCTATGCGCTAGGTTATGCCTACGCGCTAAAATCCCTGTTTCATGCGAACTTCTACGACTCCTATGCGCTAGGTTAGTCCTACGCGCTACCCTGTTTCTCCAAAGTGTTGCTAAACGCATTACCTGCGCTATTCTACGTCGATGCGCTAACCCAGATTGCCTATGCGCTAACAGAAAACTTTCGGACGCAACCTATCCATTGACTTCTATGCGCTACTGTTTACTTCGTATGCGCTATTTTACGTCCTAGATGCGCTAAAACGATTTATCCGAATTTGAAAATTCAAAAAACACCTAAAAACGGCAAAATAAAAAATCAAAAAGGGGTCAAAAACGTTGACTTACTGGTGGTCCACGCGCGGCTGGTCTCCGATACCTCCGAACGCACTCGAAACGGTGTCTGTGATACGGAATAGGCATTTTCTCTCCAGAGCAAATTCTCTTTTCTTCAAAGTCAACAAGCACAAATGAATTCAAATCAAGCCCTTTTCCCCTTTTATAGGAGGAAAATGAAATTAGGGTTAACTAACTGGGCTTGTAATACGGTCGCGGTCTCCCCTATACCAAAACATTTTTAATTTATCGGGAGATGAATCAATTTACGCACTTCCTACACGCATGAAATCCTACACATCATACGAACTTCATCAATTTAACTCGAAATTTTTTCAAAAAAAAATCGATTCATCTCCCGAGGGGGCATCACATCGCATCGAATCTGGGGCATCGCATCGAATCTGGAGCACAACTGGCAAATCAAAAGAGCGACACAAAAATTGCATTTGATCATAAAAACACAAAAACAATCATTTTCTTCGAAATAACATGTGCACACACGTCACTTCAAAGAGGGGCAAAATGTAGATGTATAAAAATGACCATATTCCTAAAATGAATATTTTATGTTCATTTCCCTATTTAATTAAATCCAATTTAATTAAATTATTCACATTCTTCTATTTTATTAAGTAAATTGCTCGATTTATTTAAATAAAATTCACTATACCATTTAATGAATAAATCATTTTATTCAATTAAATCCCCCTAGCCACTTTTAATTAAATCCAAATTTAATTAAAAAGTTATCCTAAATTGAATAAATCAAATTTATTTAATTACAACCAAATTGAATGAAAATCAAATAATTCAATTAAATCCTATTATCCCCCATCCACTTGCAAAATCCCAAACCCCTTCCTAACCCCTTCTAGAATCTTCTAATCGATTCTAATTAACCTAAACCCCCTCTAAACTTTGTCACATCCCTAAGCAAAGGGAGGTCACTTCTCAAATGGCCCAAAGTCTTGGATAACCATTGAAGGTTTTCAACCTTCAACCACCAAAAACCCTAAAGTCTTTGAAAACGATTGAAGGCTTCCAACCTTCAACCACTTAATCCCCAAAGTCTCCAATAACCATTAATGGTTATTTCAAACCCTCCCACATGGTTAAAACATTTGTTTTGACTCAACCTCTACCCAACCCAAGGGTCTCATCAGGTCATTAATGCTTTGACCATGATTATCTCTTAATCATTTGCACAATGGTTTATCTTTGAATTAGATCCTAATTCATTGGGTAAACCTAACTTAGACTTGACCCTTAGCCTTTAGATAACCATGAGGTCTTCTCAGGCCTTTAATGCCTCCAACCTCTTCTCTCAACCCAATCCTATGTTGACACTTGTCACCATTTCATTGGTACAAATTGTGCACATGGATCTTCAACTTTCAGACCTGGCCCTTGATTAAACCTTTTAATCCTGACCATCCATTGCCCTGTTTGTGCTATAAATAGAGCCCTCATTCCTCCATTCTAAACAATCATCTTTCAAATTTGAAGCATCACACTTATGCTCAAATTGTTTCAAGCTTTCATTTTATATAAGCTCTTCATTTAGCCTCTTTTAGATCAGAATTAATCATGAATATGCATGCTAAAGTAGTTTATTTATCATTTTAGTTCCATCATAGAGTAAGTATAGTATGCTAGGATAATCTTCATACTATCTCGTCATCTTATCATTCAGTTTGTTGCATTTCTAGCATCTCATCTAGCTTATAACACATCTCATATTAAAAACAGTTAAAATCTCTCTCGTTCTCATATTTGCCATCCCTAAACCATTTTGCTCAGTAATCTGAGAGCAAAACATTGGTTTGAGGGACATTGTGAGATAGAGAACCATGGGACCCTCCTTGGGAAGCTGAGTAACGCATCGTTACTCCATAGCTTGCATCAAGAAGTCCTGTGTGTGTGTGTGGATTGGTATTTTACATATTTTTCACATTTTAAAATCTAACAACCCACTTTTCCCACATACACCACATATAAATCTTGGTGTCATGTGGATGGTATTTATTCTGTGATTATTTTTTATGCTTAATTGGTTTAACTGCTATTCTGGTATTAATGTTTTGGGTTCCGGTATTAAAGTTTTAATTGCTAATGGTTTTGGTAATCTGATACAACTGATTCACCCCTCTCAGTTGTCTTTCAGCTATTTGAACTGTCTAACAATTGGTATCAGAGCTTTGCTCCTCTCTGTAGAAATCATAACCGCTTGAGGAAGATCCTATGGTGACTAACAGTTCAATTTCTTCTAGTTCATCTGGAGCTATCTTTCGGAGAGATGTTCCTAGGCTTGATGGAACAAATTACATAGTGTGGAAGATTCAGATGGAGACTCATCTGAGATGTCTTGGAAAGGATATTTGGAAGATCACATAGAATGGTGTCACATGTTATAATCTGACATCTGGCAATCCTCCTCCAAAAAACCTGGATAAGGAGCTTGAGAATGATTGTAGAGAAAGAGAAGCCCTCTTGTGTGCACTTTCTGATCAGCAAATAATGGGATTAACCAACAAATCACCTAGAAAGGCTATATGGGATAAGTTGGAGACTCTTAATGAAGGTGAGCCTATAGTGAAAATTGCTAAACTTGATGGTTACTAGGTGAGATATTAAAACCTGAAGATGGAAGAAGATGAAAGGATTCTTGCATTCATGGAAAAGGTAAATGAGATTGTTATGGGAATTCAATGTTGTGGTGGAACTCTGAGTGAAGATGAAATTGTTTCTAAAGTTCTTAGAGACCTACCACCAACTTACAAAATGAAGTCTATTGACATTAATAAGTTGAGAACAATGGATAATACATATTTCAACAAAGATACTTTGGTTGGAAAACTATCTTCTTTTGAGCTTGAAGAATTTGGACCTTCCGGAGTTGTGAAGACTAAACCTGCTTTTCATGTATCTACATTTGCAACTGGTAAGAAAGATTGGAAAGCTTTGTATGTAAAGGAATTGGAAGATATGAAGAGAGAAGATTGTGAGTTTGAGAAACTTGAGGCACTATTTGCTAGAAGAGTACCTAAAGGACCGGTAGCAAGTAAGTATGAAGGAAACGCACCTTTTAAATGTTTTGCATGTAATAAGATTGGTCATTTTGCATCTAGATGTCCTCAAAGGAATTCAAGATTTGAAGAAAGAGTTAGAATATGTTTTAAGCCTAATCGTGGATATCAAAACAAGTATAAGTACATGAAAAACATAGACAAATCATGCTACATAGTGGATGAGGGAGGTTGATTCTAATGATGAACCGACAAAAGACTCTGCTAGTGGTTTCGGCAATGGGAAGGAATGGGTGTTCCTAGCTATCAAGGAAGATGTTCCAGCACTAGAAGAGAATGTGCCTGAAGAGAAGGTACGTGTTGCTAAAATTGAAGACAAGATTGAATGGGTAATTGACAGTGGTTGTTCACATCATATGATTGGAGATAAAAGGAAGTTTCTATCTTTGAAAGAATTTGATGGCGGTCTACTTAGATTTGTTGATGACAAAGAATGTATGATCAAAGGAAAAAGGAACTCTATCATTGGATAGTAAGAACAATACTGACAATGTTTATTATGTTGAAGGTTTAAGGCACAATCTTTTGAGTGTAGGAAAATTAGTGGATAAGGGATTTAAATTACAGTTCAAGGATGGAAAATGCATAATCATTAACAAATCTAGTTTGGAGATTGCAATTGGTACACAAACAAAAGGTAATATATTTCATTTGAATTCCAGTGAGAAGACATGTTTGATTACACAAATTAATGACAATTGACTATGGCATAAAAGGCTTTGTCATGTGAATTTTGATTACATTGTAAAGATCGGTTCAACTAAGGCAGTTAGAGATATACCTAAGATTATGAAGCCCTATAATCTGGTATGTAAAGAATGTCAAATGGGTAAACAGGTCAGAGCTTCTTTTAGGATTATACAAGATAAATCAAATGATGTTCTTGATCTTATTCGTATTGATTTATGTGGCCTTGCTAGAGTTAAAAGTTTCCAAGGTGGTAGATATTTCATGCTAATCATTGATGATTATTCTAGAATGATGTGGTTTACTTTTCTAAAGGAAAAATCTGAAGCATTTGAAAAGTTTAAAATCTTTAAGGCTAAAGTGGAAACCAAGACAAGATTGAAGATTAAATGTTTGAGTTCAGATCAAGGTGGAGAATTCACATCCGGTGAGTTTAATAAATTTTGTGAGAAGGATGGTATAAGAAGACAATTTTCTTCTCCTCAGACACCTCAATAGAATGGATTTGTGGAAAGGAAGAACAAAACTATCTTGGATGCTCCTAGAACAATGATGATGGAAGCTAGTCTACCTCATATCTACTGGAGAGAAGTAGTGAGCACAGCAGTTTATAAACTCAACAAAGTACATATCAAAGGAGAAACCAGTAAGACACCTTATGAATTATGGTTTGACAATACACCTATAGTTAAGTATTTTAGAATTTTTGGTAGTAAATTTTATATCAAGAGAGATGATATCATCAGCAAATTTGATCCTAGATGTGATGAAGGCATATTTCTTGGTTATTCTAATGAAAGCAAAGCATATAGATGTTATAACAAGAGATTGCAGAGAATTGTGGAGAGTGCTAATGTCAAAGTAGATGAGCTAAAGAGAAGTCAAATTAGAGTTTATGAGAAGGAACCAATGGTGGAAATAATTATATCTAAACCAGTAGCACCTTTACCGAAATAGAGTGTTGAACCAGTTACTCCGGCAGTATCAGAAAATTCTACAGTAACTAAAGATCACGGAATTTGAACTGAGAGTCAGAGGACTCCTAGGTATGTGAGATTGAATCATTTAGAAGATCAAATCATTGGAGATAAGAACAATGGATTAATGACAAGAAGAAGACTGGAAACTAATGAGGTATGTTTAATTTCACAAGTTGAACCATTATCAGTAATTGAGGCATGTAAAGATGAATATTGGTTGAAAGATATGGAAGAAGAATTAGATTAGATTGAGAAAAATAACACATGGACTTTGGTTCCGAGACCTAAAAATAAAAATGTTATTGGAAATAAATGGGTTTTTAAAAATAAATTGAATGAGGATGGTCAAGTGATAAGGAATAAAGCTAGATTGGTTTGTAAAATATATTCTCATAAGGAAGGAATTGATTATGGAGAGACTTTTGCACATGTATCTAGGATTGAATCTATAAGATTATTTCTTGCCTATCCTACTTATAAAAACTACAAGATTTATCAGATGGATGCTAAATGTGCATTTTTGAATGGGTATCTTGATGAGGAAGTTTATATTGAGCAACCTAATGGTTTTTTACTATCAGCTGATACAAACATGGTTTGCAAGTTAAGGAAAGCTTTATATGGATTGAAACAAGCACCAAGAGCTTGGTATGCAAGGTTGGATAAATATCTTTTGAAGCTTGGTTATACTAAGCGTAATGCAAATAGTAATTTATATTATAAGATCATTGATGATGATATACAGATTATTGAAGCATTTGTTGATGACATTATTTTTGGAGGTGAAGATAAGTTGTGCATAGAATTTTCTAAGAATATGGAGGAAGAATTTGAGATGTCTATGATTGGATAGATGAAATTTTTCTTAGGTTTGCAGATTACTCAGACTGACAAAGGTATTTTTATCTGTCAAACTAAGTACGCTAAGGAATTGTTGAAGAAATTTGGTATGGGAAATTCTAAACCGGTAAGTACTCTTATGGTTATAAGTGAGAAATTGACAAGAAAATATGTTTCTACACCAGTAAATCCTAAAAGATACAAATCTATGATTGGAGGTCTTCTTTATTTGACTCAGACTAGGCCTGACAAAATGAATGTTGTTCATATTGTTTCAAGATTTGAAAGTGATCCTAGAGAAAATCATTAGAGTGTCGTGAAAAGGATTTTTAGATACTTGCATGGTACATCAGAATATGGTTTGTGGTACCCTAAGGATGATAAATTTACTTTGTGTGCATATACAAATGGTGATTAGGCTGGAGATGTTGATGACCAGAAAAGTACTTCCGATGCAACTTTCTTTCTTGGAAATAAACCCGTTTCATGGATCAACAAGAAATAGTCACGTACTTCTTTATCTACTGTTGAAGTTGAGTATGTATATATAGATGTAAGATCTCATTGTAGATGATCATGGTTATGGGAATGGGATGTAATGTGTGAATAATGTAATATCATTCAGGCAAAGGATTTCGTCGATCATTGGAGATAGAATTGGGTTTATGTAAGAGGATTTAGTCCACTAGTATTGAGCTTCATAGGAGATGCTATCTTTTATAGTTCAACACTTCTATGGATTGTAGTCTAGATTTATATGTAGTCATTGAGGCTCCTTTTGTGATGAGAAGTGTGCTCTATGTTGTTGGCCTTCCTGCAAGTGGGGGCCCCTAAATTGTAATTCACATACTTACTGTAGAACTATTATCTGATTGTGGGTAGGTTTCCCACTATGGTTTTTCCCTTTACCAGGTTTCCATGTATAAATCTTGGTGTCATGTGGATGGTATTTATTCTATGATTATTGTTTATTCTTAATTGGTTCAACTATTATTTTGGTATTAATGTTTTAGGTTCCGGTATTAAATTTTTAATTGCTAATCATTCTAGTAATTTGAGATAACTGATTCACCCCCCCCCCTCTCAGTTGTCTTCCGGTTATTTGAACTGTCTAACACTTATATTGTTTTGAATTTTGAAGATGTGGTGGGTGCCCTACTTGGTGAAGAGATATGAAGGAAGGTATCCCTCAGTTCAAAGGATGCCCTAACTATTCGTGGAAGACCTAAGGAGAAAGGCAAGAAGAATGAAAAGAACAATAAGTCCAAATCGAGAGAGAGATCAAAATCTCCTTGAAAGTCCAAAGTCATTTGCTAGAATTGAGGTAAACTAGGTCACATCCGAAAGGATTGAAAAAAAGAAAAGAAGATTAAGAAAAAGAAGATTGATTCTAATTTTGAGTCTAAGAAGGAAGATGGTGATGCATTTATTGCAACTTTGGCAACTCATACAGGTAATGATGTCTAGTTAATTGACTCAGGTGCATCTCTTCATATGACTTCCAATAGAGATTGGTTTTCTGAATATGAATAATTTAATGAAGGTAAGGTTTACTTGGGTGATGATTCACATTTAGACATTGTTGGTCGAGATAAAGTTAGAATCAGGTTTTCTGATGGTAGAACAAAAAGGATTAATGTTGTGTTGCATATCCTCGGTTTAAAATGAAATATGTTATCTATGAGAAAACTGATAGATGTGGGTGTGCATGTAGTCTTTTCTAAAGAAGGATGTAAGATGATTAAGGGTGCTATGGTAATTGCTAGAGGTGTCAGGTTTGACACTTTGTATAAGCTAGATGCATACACTATTAAGTGTAATAGGAATTTTGTAAAAAGTAAATCTATGGATGATTTGAGGGTTTCACCTTCAGCAAATGGAAATGGATTTTGGGTACCTAAGGGTTCTCATTCTTCTAAAACAAAGTTACTTGGAAAGAAGACTATGTTATGGCACTAGAGGCTTGGCCAAATTGGAGAAAAGGGTCTAAGGACCTTGAAAAATAAACACCTTGTTCAAGGTTTGAATGATTGTAATCTTGACTTTGATTTCTGTGAGCACTACATTTATGGAAAACAAAACTGCATTCAATTTTACTCAAGTTCTAATAAAACTTGTGGTGTTTTGGATCTTATTCATTCTGATGTATTTGGTCCTATAGATGTTCCTTCGATTGGAAATTCCACATATTATGTTTCATTTATTGATGATTTTAGTAGAAGGACATGGGTATATTTTCTAAAGAGTAAATCTGAAATTTTTACTTGATTTAAACAATTGAAAGCAATGATTGAGTTGGAGACTGGAAATAAAATTAAATGTTTGATGACTGATAATAGCGGTGAATTTTTCTTTAATGATTTTGATGGATTCTATAAAGACTGTGGCATTAACAGATAGAACACAATTATGTATTCTCCACAACAGAATGGAGTTATAGAAAGAATGAACAGGACACTAATGGAGAAGGCTAGGAGTATGCTGAGTGGTGCTGGTTTAGAATAAATGTTTTGAGTTGAAGCTATTTCCACTGCTTACTACTTGATTAGCAAGTCTCCTACATCAAACCTTGTTGATAAAACAACTATGGAAGCATGGTCGGGTCACAAGCCTTCACTGAGACATCTTAGAGTTTTTGGTTGTGAGGCATATGCACATATGCCAAAGGAGAAGCAGACAAAGTTGGAGAACAAGGCTATGAAATGTATCTTCATGGGGTATAGTTATAGTGTGAAAGGATATAATCTTTGGGACCCTATTGCAAAAAAGGTAATTAATTGTAGAATTGTTATTTTTAGAAAAATTAAGTCTCCTTCTATTACATTGTAGCCAAAAAAGACTAAAAAGGAAGATGTGATTCAATTTTCTTCTACACCTGAAAGAGTTGAATTGAGACCCCTAGATAGGCAAGAAGTTGGGGAGAGATCCTATAGCTCTGCATCTTCAGAAGAGGAGGAAGAACCTCCTACTCAGCTTGTTCGAAGGTCTACAAGACATAGACAACCACCTGAAAGGTATTCACCTGATTATTGGAGATGTATTTTTTCTTTGAATACTAATGTGGATGAACTGAAATCTGTAGAAGAGGCCTCAGGTATAAATGATGCAGAATCCTAGAAGATTGCTATGGAAGAAGAAATGGAAGCTTTGAAAAATAATGATAAATGGGATCTTGTACCATTTCTTAAAGGATGAAAGCCTATTGGTTGCAAATGGGTGTTCAAGAAAAAGATTGGTTCAGATGGAAGCATGGAGAAGTATAAAGAAAGGTTGGTTTCAAAAGGCTACTCCCAGGTTGAGGGTGTTGATTATGGTGAGATATTTTCTCATGTTGCCAAAATGACATCCATTATATTTTTTATTTCTATTGCTATTGCTTATCGGTTAGAGGTTGAGCAAATGGATGTGAAAACTACTTTCCTTCATGGATTTGGAGGAGGATATTTATATGACACATTCGGAGCACTATGTGGTGAAAGGTAAAAGTAATTTGGTCTATAAATTAAAGAAATCCATGTATGGCCTCAAACATAGTCCTAAGATGTGATACCAAAAAATTGATATATATGTGTTGAGTTTGGGATTTGAGCATTCTAAATAAGATCACTGTGTTTATTATAAATCTGATGGTGATCGTTTCCTATACATTGCATTGTATGTTGATGATATGTTATTAATTAGTAAAGGGAAAGGTATGATTTTAGAACTTAAGTCTCATCTTGCTACTAAATTTGAAATGAAAGATCTTGGTGCAGCAAAACACATTCTTGGGATGGAAATTAAAAAGAGATAGAGAGAACATAAAGTTATGGCTAGGACAGAGTAAGTATGTAAATTTACTGTTACAGAGGTTCGACATGCAGGATTGCAGACCATTGTGTGTTCCTTTTACAATTGGAATGAAATTATCTATTGTAGATTGTCCTACATCCCCATTGGAGATGGAAGATATGAGAAGAGTGCCTTACAAAGTGCAGTTGGAAGTTTGATGTATTTTTTGGTCTGTACTAGACCAGACATTTCCCAAGAAGTGGGAGTTCTATCCAAATATATTTATAATCGTGGTAGAGTTCATTGGGATGAAATCAAAAGAGTCTTCAGATATCTGAAGGGTACCTCAGAGTATTATTTGTATTTTCATGGTAATTCAGTTGGAAATGTGATTTCCCTTAATATTCATGGCTATGTGGATTCAGACTGGGGAGGTGATATTGATAGCAAAATATCCACCCATGCTTATGTGTTTACTTTATTTGGTGGTGCAATTAGTTGGATGAGTAAGTGACAAGTTGTGGTTTCTTTGTTCACTACTGAAGAAGAGTATATGGTAGCTACTCATGCTTGTAAAGAGGCTATTTGACTTAAGAGACATTGTTCACACATTGAAATAAATAAGGATCCCTGACATTTTATTGTGATAGTCAGAGTGTCATTTTCCTAGCTAAGAACCCAACATTTCATGCCTGGACCAAGCACATTGTTGTTCAGTATCATTTTGTCAGAGATTTGGTCAAGGATGGTAGGTTGAAGCTGGTTAAGTAGAAACTTTGATGAATGTTGTAGATTCTTTAACTAAGGTTGTGAGCATAGAGAAGTTTAGATGGTGCTTGGAGTCTATGCACCTCATGGCCCATAGAAATTGGTGGTCAGAGTCTATCTATGGGCCTCATGGCCTGATACTCCCTTTGCTCTTGCAAGGTGTTCGACAAGTTGGAGGTTTGTTAGGAAAATGGTGTCTCAACCTTGCATTTGCATGAGGTTACTATTTATAGTGAGTTTTCATTTAAGCATGAAATGGTGCAAAATTCTCCCTGAAGCTTCTAGTTGGCTAGATAAGCATTCTGGTAAAGTTATGTCGCAAGATCACAACTAGTTTTGAAGATATTTTTTTTTTGTTTTGAAGGGGTCTAATGAAAGGTTTAAATTTGGTTTTGAGGATTTTACAGGCCCTAAAATACCCTGAAAAGTGGGCATAAATGATTTAGCAATTTATGAGGCAATAGACCACTTCATGAGCTTTCTGGTGCTTCAAACAGTTCGTCAATAGGACACATGGTTCTCAAGTTGTGGCCTCCGAAAGTTTGTAATCCTAAAATAGGAAATATAAAATACATCAGACACATAAATGAGTTGTAAAAAGGAAGGGACACATCATAGGGCATCTAGAAGGGAGATAAGGTCGACTACACCTTATTGGGTGGTTTTAGCCCATGGTTTTGTAATACCATTTGAGGGTTTCTTGTATTGTATCTCCTATATATGAGGTGTGTGAGATAGAGGTTGTGTGAAAGAGTCTTATGGCTATTGAGTTACCTCTAAATCTATGATTAGTGGTATTCCTACGAAGAGATTTCTCTGCAAGTATATTTTAATCTATTTTGATTTTTGAATAATATATTGGATGGCTTTTGGAGTGTGAGTTTTTTCTTCCGAAAAGATCTTCCCCATGTAAATCACTGTGTTATTTTTTTAATGTTATTATATCTATTTTGGTTTTTCTGTAACTATTGTGATGATCTATAATTTTTTTTGCATTACCCTCCTCTCAAGGTTAGTGTAGGAAGTTTCTCCACTACTTGACTTCCTTACAGGTCCATCATGAGGAGGAGGAGGAATAGGTCTATCCTTAGGAGGAATGATATGTTTATCCTTAGAAGGAGGAATAAATTGACCCTTAGGAGGAAGAAATTTTCCATCCTTAGGAGGAAGAATAGCTTCACCTTTGAGAGGGAATAAATTCTTCCTTAGGAAAAAGAATAGCTCTATCCTTACGAGGAAGACTAGACTTATCCTTAAGAAGAGGCATATGATCATCAGTAGGAGGAAGACTAAGTGTTGGATTTCTAGGTTTTCTCCAAGATAAGATCATCTCATTCTTCCATTTTTGATAAGATTGAAAAAGAGGATCACTTCTAGGTTTAACAGGCTGGAATTATTCGGGCCAAAAATAATCAAGACAAACATCTCTTTGCCTAATTATGGGCTAGTACATGCTATGATTAATAGTGTTGATCATTTTATCAAGAGGAAATTTTAAGAATTTATGAAAAGTAGAAGGGATCACTTTCATGGAAGAGAGCCAAGGATGTCCCAACTTCACATGAGCATTTAATTGAGCATGTATGTATTCATGCTAGTGAATCAAATCTTGTAGCCCGCATGTTGCTGGAAGATTGTAATTAGTTTTCATGATATAATTCAATTACTTATGCATTACCTTCATCATATTGTCTTGTTTATGTTATGTTTACCCCTACTGCAAAGTCTAGATTGATCTCACTGAGGTCCCTCCTAACCGTAAATGCACCAAATAGAACAAATGGTGAAACAAGAGAAAACATCAAAGATTTTAATCACCACCTCTGATTTCTCATATGTCACTTGATGCAATTGTAAAGTATAAAAAAATTCTTCAGTTATCACATTAGCCCTACAAGTCGGATCAATGAGAAACCCTCAAGAAGGTATGTCTTTGATTCTTGTAGTGATATATAATGGGCCATCAGGTACTTCAATAGTCTCACTAGGATAAAATGTGATGTATAAGTCCTTAGGAAGTTCATTTTTATCAATAAGGTTGACCACATTATTAGACTCGAGGCCAACATCATTAGGAGAGAAGGCAAGACAATTAGCCTCAATCACATTAGTGGAATGGGAAGGTAAAGGATTAGTGAAAATTTAAAGATTTTGATTAGGTGGAGCTACTTATTTATTTTCTTTATCATTCACATTAGCCACAGATATGGTATTGTTATCAATCAAGTCTTGAATCTTACTCCTTAGGGAATAACACTTTTTAGTATCATGACCAGGTTGATGATGGTATTAGCAAAAAGCTTTGGAATCAAAAGTAGGCGACAAAGGCTTAGTTATATCAATTGGTTTAATTGGGGGGATTTTCAACATATTCCCTTGTAACAATTGTGACATAATGCTATCCAAATATTCATTAAGAGGACTGAATTATTTTCTAAAGTATTTGGACAAAGGAGGCACACCCATTGCGTCTTCTACTTGAGTGTTGTTGTTTTCATTGAACTTGATGAATTCTTTATTTGGTTTGAGCTTCACAAAAGATTATTGAGCACTTTCACTTTTATCATTTCGATCCATTTTAGATGATTGTTCCAATTGACTCATGGTAAGGTGATAATTGTGAAGTATTGCGCACAACTACGTAAACTCAAAAAATAGAAGTTTATCCCTAATTTCATTTTAAAAATTAGAAATGAAAATTATTTGAATATCTTGATCAGGCACAAGAAAAGAAATTTGAGAATACAAATGCTTATATCTACCAATAAAATCAATCACTTTTTCTTTAACACCTTGCTTGCAATGCATCAAAACAATTAAAGTAATCTTAGGAACAATATTATTGTGATATTGTTGAATGAAAGCATTAGCCAAATGTTGAAAAGAAGTAATAGAATAAGGAGGTAAAGAACAATATCATTGCAAAGTTTTATCCCTTAATGTTCTAGTAAACAATTTAGCCAACAATCTTTGGTCATGAGCAAAGTCACTACACAAAGTTTGGAATATTTTAACATGAGTCAAGGGATCACCTTTTCCATTATAAAGCTCCAATTGAGGGACTTCTACCTATTTAGGAGGGACAAAACTAACAATGTTATTGGATAATGGACTTGCTACATCAAATGTGGGAACATTATACTTAGATTGATTCATGGAAGTGATTTGTTGTTGCAAGGAATACATTGTTTGGGCTAGACTATTGATAGTATCTTCAGTAGAAGGATTGAAATTGGACATGTTGGATAGAGGAGGAGTAACATTGTTGAATGAAGGAGGGGGTTGAGCATAAGGAGGGATATTGTTATATGAAGGTGAGGGTTGAGAATAATGAGGTGGAACACTATGATAAGTAGATATTGGAGAATATTGGGCAACAAATGGAAGACTCATAGTAGGAGGAGTGAAGGAAATATGATTAGAGGAGTTTCCCACTTGAATAACATTTGTAGGTATGACATTTTGTGTAGAGGTAGCCGTGATGTTAGATGTAAAGGTGGTAACACTAACCATAGGAGTAGTCAAAGAAATGGAATTTTTAACTTGACTAGGAGGTTGTGTGTAACCAAGGACTTCAACACAACACTTCATAGGCATAATATTAGTATCAACAATATGAGAAATACCACGCAAGATATCAACACCAAGTTTATCACTTTGAACCATTCTTTTTAATCGTTCAATCAATGGTAGAGCCTCACTTTTCGAATATTGTTGACTCAGCCATTGTTGAAGATTTTCAAATTGATTGTCAATCTTATCCAATTGGTCAACAAAATTCCTAGTTAGTGCTTCATCCACATCATGAGATTTATGTAAAGAATGAGGATAAATGGGGACATCATTTGTAGGATTGGAAGAACCACCAATGTCCTCGTGGAATAAGTTATCCAAATTAGGCTCCATCTCCTCGATAATTAAACCTTGGGAAGCCTTAATTCTACAACTTCTTCTCACGGGAATATAATAGGTTAGACTAATAGTATTAAAACTCATGCACTAAGGGAGGGAAATTGAAAATTTGAAATTTGAAACTTGAAATTTGAATTTTGAAATTTGCAAAATAATTGAATAGTGCAAAATTTTAGAAAAATGATTAATCAATTAAATAAGAAAATTGATTAAAAAGATAAAGAATAATTTTCAAAATTAGGGCCTTGTGAAAAGAACCTCTTAATTTTAAAATTTAAATTTAAAATTAGATCTAAGGTTGTAATTTTGAAATTGAAATAATTTATCGAAAATTGGGCAACCCACAAGGTTAATTTAAATTTAAAAATTAGGGCTTCTTTAATTAACCACTTAATTTTAAATTTAAATTGAGATGGTAATTTTAAATTTGAGGCAGCTCTAGAATGATAAATTCAAAATTTAAACAGCCTACAAGCTCAATTTTATAATTTTTAAAGATTAGGGTTTTTGAAATTAACCACTTAGTTTTAAAATTTAAATGTGAAATTTGACTTGAAAGTGAAAATTTGAATTTTGAAATTGAAAAACACTCAGATCTGAAACAATTAATCCAAATTAAACAATTCACAAGCTCAATTTTGAAATTAAAAATTAGGGTTTTAGTGAAATTAACCTATAAATTTTTAAAATTTGCAAGGAAATAAAAATTGTAAATGAAAACTTGAATTTTAAATTGCATAAACAATTAGATCTGAGAACATAAATCAGGATTAAAGGTGTAAGATGTTAGGTTCACCAAAATGTAATGGGTAAAATTGGGGTTTTCACCTTTAGATGTAGGAAAAGCAATATTTTTTTAATTGAGATAGCCATCACATTCAAAAGAGGAGGAATCAAATAGATTCAATCAAAAGATAGCAAAGATTAAGACTGAATACTGATTAGATTGATTTGGAAGTTCCTCCTCTTTTGTGAGTTGAAATGTTGAATAAAGGTAAAGTGTTGACAAATGAAGGTAAAACTAAGAAAACAATGAGCTATAGACGCGAGATTTTCACATGCACCTTGATGTGAGCAATATATGTAGATTCAGATTCGATCCTCAAAAAAGCTCCAAAAATGTTGGGACCAATGTGCTCGTCGCCTTGGTCCTCCTACTTTTTCGTACGTCAAAGAGAGTTGATTCATCTTTACAAATGATGCTTTTTTTGAAGAGTACAACTCCATACATGTTTCTTGCATAGAAAGAAAGGAAAATAGGTTGAGAATATGGGTTGCCTTAGGTCAAACCCCTATTTTGGAATTAACCATGAAATTGAGATAAAGGTAATTGAAATTGTTGTAATGAAAGGCTCTCATTTTGAGGGAGATGTTGAATAATGACTGAAAATCAAGTGATATACCTCCTTGTGAAGTTTTGTTTGTCTCCGTGTGAAATTAGGGCTTGATGAAGTCTTCAACAAAATAGAATGAAAGATGTCTACTTCAATACTTGATTCTTGATTTTATTGTTGCTCCATGGCCTGAAAGAAGACTAATTAATGCTCAATTGCTCTTGAATTCTTGATTTCTTGATCTCATGTGTGTGTAATGTATGCTTGATTGATGTGATAAATGCTTGTAGATGTCAAAAAAGAGGGGAAATCCTCTTATATTTTCCCATTAGATAAATTGTTGATTTCCTGACATGAGCCAACAAAAAGAGAGAAATCTTGCCCAAATTTGAAATAGGGAAAAGGGTTTTAAAGAGGCCCAAATTAGGGGGGACCAAGGCATGGCACCCTATTCTAAGGTGCAAAATGCATGGGAAAAGTAAAAAATAATACCATTCTTAATGTGCCTGAGCATAATCAAGTCCCCAATCAAGCCAAGGGACACAAACACTAAGGTAGGGACCCAATGCAGTCAAAATTGTAGAAGGGTGCAGTTTTAGGATGCTACAAGAATATGCAACATAAATTAATTGAACTTGAAAAAGGATAGGTTGAAATAAATGAGGAAATAAATCGATTGTATGTTGAGAATGTCACATTGAAAAAATAGACAAAAGGGTAATCAATTAATCAGACTAAAGCTATTATTCTCCATAAAAATGCTACACCTCGACCAATTGAAGGTATCAAAGATGATCAAAGATGGCTTGGAGAAAAGCAAAAATATGAAAAGGAAATCAATGAATTAAGAAGAACTAATGAAGAGTTCCAATAAAAGATGCCCCAACAATTATTGGGCACTTTTGAGCAGATATTGACACACATGGTGAAGTATGTCATTGACAAGTTGGATGGTGTCTACAAGAGTTATGAATCCTTGCTAAAGATGTTAGACACTTTCTAACAAAATAAACCTATATTAGAAGAATTATCAAAAAGATGATAGTCAGTTCATCACACTTTCATTACTTTGTGTAAAGTTATATATAAGGATCCAACTGCCCCTCTTGTTGTAAAAGAAACGGAAAAAATGGTGAACATGATCATTGAAGAACTAAAGTATGTTTTTGGTGAGGAACCTAAGATAAAGGCCAAAATAGACTCTTTTCATACATTCAAACATTGGACCATACCATAAATCATTGATAAGGATAAACACATTAGAGACTTCAGTGATTGGAGAAGTGGCTTACATGAGATTGTGCCTAGAATCACATTGCACATGAGGGAGGAGGAGAATGCCAATGTTTAAGGTTTCAATCTATTCCTAGACAAGATTTGGATGTTAGATACACTAGGTTCGTCATAGAGGTATGAGCTATGACAGACAAGAGGTGGAAAGACCACTTAATGAATGTGTTTGTCGTTGAGAACCACAAATGGCCAAGTGACTATGACATCTAACAGTGGGAGAATGGGAGAACACTTATTTAAAGCCAATAGAAGATTGATACAGAAGAAATCTAGGCGGTGAATATGAAGAATGATCTTATTTAAAGTAGAACCTTGTCAGACCCATTGGTCACTGGTTTCTACTTGCAGTATAATGATAAAAGAGGCATACTTATATTCGCTAGCTATTCTCATGTTATGTTTTATGTAGACACCTAAAAATGTCTCATTGATCATGTATTAATTATTCCTCTAATTGATTAAATAATTCTTTAATTATTTCATTAATTTAATTAATTTAATTAATCTTATTCTTCTAATTTCATATTTCCTCATCATCTTACTCATTATTCTATTTTTATTCATTCATCATTTAATCATTTTAACCAGTTTCTAATGTTAATTAAATATTTATTATTTAATTAAATTCAATTTCTAAATAATTAAATAGTGTCTTTAAATTATTTAATTAGCTAATTAATTCTGATTTTTAATCCCCAATTTAAATAATCTTTATTATTTAAATAAATTCAATTTCAATTTATATCTCTCTATTCAACTAATCATTCAACCCTCTTCTAAATATTAATTAAATATTTATTATTTAATTAATTATGATTTAATCCTTTAAATTAAATAGTCTTTATTATTTAATTAAATTCCATTTCTAAATAATTAAATAGTTTCTTTAAATTATTTAATTAACTAATTATTTCTTCTAATTTCATTAATTCTTCCATTTCTAAATAATTAAATAGTTTCTTTAAATTATTTAATTAACTAATTAATTCTTCAATTCCAAATCCCCAAATTCTAATTTCATTTAATTTTATTAATTCTTCTAATTTCATTTAATTTTATATTCTTCTAGTTTCTTCCAAATTCAAATACATGTGCATGATTTCAAGAACCAAATTGAAAATCAAAGTCAAGTTCTAAATATATTCAAATACTAAATTGAATTAAAAAAATTCAATATTTGAATTAAAATCTCATGCAAAGATTAAATTCAAAATCTAAGTCTAAATGCAAGCACATGCTAAATTAATTAATTAAATCATTTATCTCTCCAGTCTTTATTTTCATCTTCAAGTTCTCTGTCATTGTCTACTCCAACTATAATAATAATAACTCTAATTGAAATCTCAACCCGAAGTTTGGACATTCATCTGGTAAAGTTACTATTTTCATGGCTAGTGTTCATTTAGTTATCAACCCAGGGACGTAAAACTTGAAATGGGTCTGCACTATATATGCACTAAGCTCCTTCAATGGCTATTTTGCATTGCTGCAGTAACTAACATTATGCAGAAAGGAAAGGAAAGAATGGAAATTATAGAAGGCTACAGGAAAACTTATAAAAACAATGTTGGAATGATCTAATATAAATAACAGAAATCACTTTGTTCTAGCTTGGCTACAGGAACGGTCAGTGGATCTATTTCCAATGGCTGCAGGAACAGTCAAGGCACGAACTTCTACTGCAACTAAAGAAGAACTAATTTCAATGTGCATAAACACAGGATCACTCACCAAGTGGGCCCCCTTGGATGAGTGATATCAAGCTTCCAAAAAAATACTTTTAATCAGATCAGAACAACATATCTTTTATTCATTGCTTCTTGAAAATGATTACATGTTTGAAAAGAAAAGTCAAGAATGCTTATCAAAATTCTCTGCTCTATTCCTTTCTATTATGTCTAACCTCTAAGAAAAAAGGAAGAGCTTATTAAAAAGAAAAGATCAACTACAATGGACAACTCAAATCACACCTAGAAGAAGAGGTGGATTATTGACTGATGAAGACGATAACTAGAGCTTGGCTGCAGGAAATGTGGATATAGACCGAACCATAGTCTTTGCATGTCGTAGCGATATTTTGTGAATTCAATGCCCAATAGAGTTAAACTTCCGTAGTGCTGCCTGGCTGCTCCGCTCATGCCATACCTTGCGCTCGCTCAGCTCCTCTTCAGTTTGATCTCTAGTTATTTCTTACGTGATTCTTCCTTCTTCAGGCGCGAAAGGAGAATATCCACTGCGACATCATTTATTATGTGCACTACAACAAAAACAACATACAAGGACATGCATACATATTTTATTTAATTAATACATTCATTAATTCACATATCATATTACCCTAAATAATCCGCATAGCAACAGGAACAAATCACTTGGCTATAGGAATAAATAGCATGGTTGCAGTAATAGACCGGCAAAGTTCAAACATGATTTCATAAGTTCAGGTTTAACACATGGAATACATATAGTCAATTTACAATACTTCACTACTACTATGCAAACCATAAGATGTCAAAAACCTAAGAGTTTTGATGATAAAAACATGACAAAGTCTCAACTTATCATGCCCCCCAACTTTAAGAGTTTGTTGATCCTATAGCAAAAGGATAATTTTTGACTCTCGCTGTAACTCTTAAATCACCAATGGTGCCCTGACCTATCCCCCCTGAAGCCAGGTTCCAATAAAATCCTTTTATTTTTTCCAGCCTGGACCATCTAGTTGTTTCTTCTATGACTGCATCATAGTTCTTCTCTGTAGAATGACATGCCAAAAGCAGCCACATAAGGATTGGGGGTTGAAAGATCAATGGTAGCCAGTTGTTGGCTTTCTCCCTGCCTAACTGTATGTATCTAGGGGCTCTTTGCATGGTTACATGAAAATTTTGTAGTGAATAAGGTTCTCCCTATTTTAACTGTTCTGGTAGATTATTCCAGCGCTGAGTTAACCCTTCTATTGCAGTTGTCCTATCAGTCTGAATCAAATGCTCATATGCTTGATAGATTTCTTCTCTCATTGGAAGCACTAATTTCCTAACATCATCTCTTACCAGTAACTTCTACCAATCATAATAAAGAACTATTGGTGCTTCTAATTCCCTTCTTAATGGTAATGGACAGTCAAACTCTAATTTTTCATACTTCTTGGCTTGTGCCCCCATTATAATCTCATTTTGGATCCATGACATTAAATCTTTGATATGGATATCCCCAATATACAATAAAGGGTTCCACTCCCTGTCTAAGGGTACAACATAGTTATGTAAGTATAATTCACATAGAAAATTCTTCACAACAGGTGGAGAGGTTTGGTAAGCATAAAAGAATTCTCCAGGTGTTTCTAAAGAGGGGTTAAGGTCCCTAACAATGCGGTTTAGTTTGAAGTTCAAATACCGCTCTTTCAAATGTACTGCATAAACTCTTGGAGGTGCCCTACACTGCATCAACTCAGGAACCATACCAAAAATTATTTCTACCTTAGCCTCTAATTCCTCAATTTTGTTATCTCTCTTTTCAATTTCTTTTTGTTGTTTATCAATAATCCCCTGCAACCTAGCCTTCTCTATTTCCCATTGTCTATAAAATGTTAAAGCAATAGATAAACTACTTAGGGATGAAGGAGGTCTAATAGATACTACCTTAGACCACGAGATTTCCTCAATAAACTCCTCAATCTGAGCTAGCATCTCTCCAATATTTTCCTTAGGCTGTTGTAGAATATCTTCAATAGTTTCCTCAAATTACTGTGCCATAGAACCAAGATTTGCTAGTTTATCCTCAGCAACATTTTCTTGGATTTCATTCTCTACAGGGCTTCCTTCTTCTTGAGTTTCAATATTTGTAGGGCTTCCTTCTTCTGAAGTTTCCACTATAATAACCTCTGTCGGATTACCCATAGGATGAGTCTTCTCTATCTTGTTACATGTTCTTCTTACATAAACTTTTGGAATGGCTGCAAGAGTTGCTTCAGTTGTTGTAGGAGTTTTTATTTTTGTCCTACGCCTCTTGGCTGCAGGAGGAATCTGAATTACCTATGGCTGGGTCATAAGTTCTTCATTTGTTTCATCCCTTTCCAACTCTTTTCCTTTCCTTTGCAGAACTGGTGAATCTCTTTGAAGAGAAGTAGAGGGTTGTTCTTCACTTGATTCGGCTATCTTTTCTTCCATAATAACTGTGGCTCCTTCAACAACAAGCAAATCCTCATCTGCAGCAACTATGGGGGAAGAGGGTTCTACAACATTTTCTTCTTCAACCGGAGGGTTATCTGCAATAGGGGCATCTTCAACCCTAAATTGTTGTATATCCTCAAATACACCCCATTCCATTTGTGAAACATCTCTCAGGGACTATTGCACAAGTAGCTTAACCAATCCATGATGGCTAACAGAGTGATTTCCATTTTTTCGAGTCTCCTTAGCACTTTTAAAATAAGGTGGTATAAGAAATTAGGAACATTCACTCGCCGGCCATGCCACAGATGACTAAGTAATTTAAAATGAGGTGAATGCAGATTTGAATATTGCCCTTCACATGTAATGTACTTCATAACATACAAAGCTACTTGAGGCCAATGTGCTGGTAGAGAAACCCTTCTAGTTCCTTGTTTGTCCACCATTAAGGGTCCATCTGTGGGAATTGTGAACTTTGCCCTAGCACTCCTTGCATCTTTTGATTATGGAAATAGTTCTCCTTCCTATGACAACCCCATTACTTCTGATATTTGTTGCTTCGTAGCAATAACCCTCAAACCTTTAACTGTAGCTTCTCCTTCATTAAAGGAATGCATAAATTCTATAGCAATTTCTTCGTTATAATCCCTGATTTTCAAGAAGTAGTCCAACTAGCCATGGTGTCTAAAATAATGCTCACAAAGAGCATCCTGCAGCAACACTTCATGAACCGTTGGCTCATGACGAATTGGATCACCACCCATCTCTTACTCTGCTATTTTTTCTCTCTGCAACTGAACCAAAATATCTGACAGTCTTGCTAAATTGAAATTCCCTTAAATATCTCAATTCTAGTGGCATAATTTATTATTCGCTTGCATGAAATAATAACATAATAAGTAATGATGGGGAAAAAAATCAATTCGAAGTACCAAAAAGGACTGATAATTAATCACTTTGGAAACCGAACCATAAAGCACCCCCCCAACTTAACCTAGCACATGTCCACACAAGCTAACAAGATTTCGGGTAGTGGAGCAGATTTAAATAGGATATATTCATAATGAACTAATAAATGCATAATTAAAATAAATCACAATATACATGTATCTGCAATTGTATGAAAATGATGGCGAAATGAAATGAAATGACAGGTAAGAATGTGGGATGGAATGTTGTTGATGGAGTTTTATGTATGGAGAAGAATATTCCCATATAATATGGAAATATTTTATTATGAAGTGGCAAATATGTTCACTGCAGAGGCTGGAGGAACTTTACCTTTATTACCTTGCTCAATTGCAACAGGAAGCTCATGAGTTGTTGCAGTCTCATTGTCAGTTGCTGTAGGAACCTTGTCAGTTACTGCAAGAACCTCTATGTCATTTTGTGGAGCAAACTGCTGTAGGAACTTTTCTTTAGTAGCTAGCTTATGATATAGACATAGTCGGTGACCATTTACTAAGAGTTTAAATCGAACATGGTCAATTATGGACAAATGAACAACTCCATTCTGGAAACTTCTTCTATCTCATACGGACCTAACCACCAGCTTTGAAGCTTTCCCATAGCATCTTTATATCTGGAATCATATAGTAGTGCCCAGTCACCAACTTCTAATTTCTTTTCCTTGATATATTTATCATGCCATTTTGCTCTTTGATTTTGAATCAATTCGGTCTGTTGAACAACTATCTTTCTCCAATCATCTAGAGCATTTAATTGTTGAATGCGTTCTTTCTGTGCTTCAGACAATGTCATATTTAATTGCAAAGTTGTCCTCAGGGTTTTATGCTCGAATTCAAAAGGCATAATTGTTGTTTTGCCATAAACCATCTCAAAAGGTGTGAAACCAATTGGTGTTTTCCAAGTTGTTCTATATGCCCAAATTGCTTCTGAAAGCCGATGAGACCAATCTTTCTTGTGAACAGACATTGCTTTTGTAAGAATAGCCTCAAGTTCTCTATTTGTAACTTCTACTTGTCCATTAGCCTGTGGATGATATGGAGTAGATTTTCTGTGTCTTGTTGAAGTAAATTGAGGTCCCTGGTCTAAGACAATTTCCCTTGGTACTCCATATCTTGTAAATATCTCTTCATAAAGAAACTCGGCTACCTTATTATCTCTTGCATGTGTCATGGCACGAGCTTCTACCCATTTTGTTACATAGTCTGTACATACCAAGATATAAGATCTGTCATTAGAAGGTGGATCAATTGGGCCAACAAAGTCTAATCCCCACTTGTCAAATGGTGCAGCTGATATTTGAGGATATAGTGGCATCTCATCAGATTTTGTAGGTCTTCCCATTCACTGACATATGTCACATTTCTATGTATACTGAGTTGCATCCTTATGTAATGTGGGCCAATAGTATCCTGTATTGAGTATTTTTAGTGTTGTTCTTTTGGCAGCAAAATGACCTCCACATGGCTCATCATGACATGCATGCAAGATGTCATATGTTTCATCTTCTCTGACACATCTTCGCATGACTTGGTCAAGTCCAATATAAAATAGAGAATTAGCAATCCATGAGAAGGTAAAACTTTTTTCAACTAGCAACCTTCTTTCCTTAGGCGAGAAATAAATTGGCATCCTACCTGCAGCTAAATAGTTAGCAATATCAGCATACCAAGGAGTGTGAGCTTGAATGATAAGTTCATCTAGAAAAGTGTCATCTATTATTGTAAAATCTTTTTGCAATTGAAGACGTGAAAGATAATCTGCAACCACATTAGACTTCCCTGGTTTATCAACAACTATGATATCAAATTCCTGCATCAACAATAACCAGCAAGCTAATCTACCAGTGATTGATGGCTTGTTCATGAGATATCTAATTGCAGTATGATCTGTATGTACAAATATGGGATATCCTATGATATAGTGTCTAAATTTGTTAAGTTCATATATGACAACTAGCATTTCCTCTTCAGTAATTGTGTAATTCAATTCAGGTCCCTGCAAGTTCTTGCTAGTATAATATATTGCTGTAGCATCCTAAAATTGTGACACTTGCAATTTCGACTGCATTTGGGTCTTCACGATGGCAGTGCAACATTGAACCTGAATGGAGACCCCGAAACCTGTTTACGACACCAAAAACTGCATTTTTCAGCACCCTGGCCTGATCCTCCTTGCACCCTGCTGTCTCGGGAGGTGGGACCATGGCGCCCAGCGCCCTACTCCTTCAGGACTAGGGCGCCCAGCGCCCTGGTCCCCCAGGACCATGGCGCCCAGTGCCCTAGTCCCTGGCCCTATTTTGGGCCCGGTCTCTTTTGGGCATCAGGTCTTTAAGTTTGCAAATTGGAAAATATTGTTTCTAGGTCGGCCTAAGGTCGGAAAAATCAGTCTATCAGCCCTAATTGACAAGTATATAAACTACATTTCCCCTCTCAAAAGAGGAGGAGAGATAGGTGAAAAATGCGGGAGCGATATTCAAACATTCAAACATTCAAGCATTCAAGCATTCCTTCAAGCAATTGAGCATTCTAAGTCTCCATTCAAGGCTAAGTGTTGCATTCAAGACAAGGATTCAACCATTGAAGAGGAGATCACCTACAACATACAAAATACAACATTCATTACACCTTCGCATGTAAGAATACAAACATTCTTACAACAAGGTATCAGTACTTGTTTACATTACAAACATTTACATTTACAGCATTCTCATTTCTTGGTTAATTCCAAAACCGGGGTTTGACCTAAAGGCAAACCCCTAATCCCTAACCCCCCAATCATCCTCTCTTTTCTATGTGTAGGTTGCAGGTACGTGACTGTAATTGAAGATCTGAAATCCTTGTGCAGAGACGAACAGATCCCCCTTCGTTTTGCAGATTTTTCGGAGGACCGTGTGCACGCCGGGCGCCATCGTCCCGTCAACTTTCGCTCAAATTTGCAAAACAGCATCATCTCGACATTTTACTACTAATTCCAGGTCCGCAGCTTCATCCCGTATCCCTATCTCTGTTTATAAGTGAATCTTTCTTACTTTGCATGCATTCCTAGTTCAATCTTTCTATCTACAATCTTTACAAAAGAGGGTATCCTTGATGTCTCAACCCTTGAAACTCATTTAGAATCCAGTCTTGCATTGTGTGGGATTGGATCTTGTGGGTTTCAACCCCTCTTTTGAATGTAAGGTCCCTCCTAAGTGAAAACCGTCAATCCTAGGGACCCCCTTTCTCCTTAGAGTGGGGGAGAACACCTAGGGTTCGATTTTCCGCTTTAAATTTTGGTGAACCCGACGTGAACATTCTAATTCTGATTATTCATGGTTAGATCTGAAAAATTTGCTCCCTTAATTACATTTCCATGTTTGATCTTTTGCAAATTTTAGAGGTTAATTGCACAAAACCCTAAATTTTCTTTTTAATAATTGAGCTTGCGAAATGTTTAATTGTTAATGCTTGTTTCAGATCTACCCTTCTACTGCAAATTGTCAAATCATATCTGTGCTTTAATTTTGAAACTTAAATGGTTAAGTGTCAAAACCCTAATTTTTAAAACCCTCTTGATTCAGCCTTTGACTGATGATTTCACTGATTAAAACACTTCCAAATCGGCTGTAACTTTGGATTCCGCAACAAAATCATAATATCTCTCATCCCTGGAAATTTGGAAAAAAGTTGCGAGGACCGTGTGCACCTCGAGCGCCATCGTCCCCGACATTTTTTCCGAAATTTCAGGAGCTAGATCTTACTGTATTTTTCTGCTAAAATCCAGAATTTTGGCTGATTTCATTAATTCTTACAATTTCAAAATTACAGTCAAAGTTGGTCTAGTGATTTCTTGGATTGAGGCTTCTAATCATTCAAAAATTGTTGAAAATTGAAATTCATGTCAAAATTGTGCTTCTTACTATCCTAAATCTGAAAAGTGTGCTGGCATTCATTCGAAATTTCAGTGCTTTATTCAAATTTTTGCAATTTGTGACTTTTGAAATTAAATGTTTAATTGCGACAACCTTGATTCCCACTTTCAAAATTGAATTTTGCATGAAATTGAGTCAATTTTTAAATTTCAAAACCTGCATTACTTTTAGTATTCCCTCTAAAATCATAAAATTCAAAATTTCAGTTTCCCTCTCTTTTTCAAAATTCAAATTTTGCATTTTTCAACAATCTTGGTAGGGTTCAATTTTGAGATTGCAACTTTAATTTGGCCTATCTACAGATCGTAAAATCACTTGATTTTTTCAGATTAGCTTTAAAATCATCATAACTTTCATCCCTGAAAATTTCAAAAAAAGTTGCGAGGACCGTGTGCACTCCATTCGCCACAGTCCCAGACATTTTTTCCGAAATTTCGGGAGATTGTCCTGATTGCATTTAACAGGTTAAATCTAGGAGATTGGCTGATTTTATTGAAAATTGCTACCTCTAGATTCAAAATTTTCTCTCTTTCTTTAGTGCATGAGTTTTACAACAATAAGCCCTAGTTACACTATTCCCGTTAGACAAAGCCTTAGAATTAAGTCTTTCCAAGGTTTAATTACTGAGGAGATGGAACCTAATTTGAATGGCCTATTTAATGAGGACACAAGTAATTCCTCTAATCCTCTTAATGATGAAGAAGCTCTCCATGAGGTTTCTGGAGAACAACTTTCAAAATTGGATAACCAATTTGATGATTTTCGACAATGGATGTCTCAAGAATACCTTGATAGTCAAGCTCTTCTTTTAATTGAGGGTCTAAAATGTATGGTTCAAAATGATAAGAATGGGATTGATATTTTGCGTAGTATTGCACACATTGTGGATTCGAATGTGATGCCTATGAAGAGTTGTGCTGAAACTTTGGGTTATACACAACCTCCTACTCAAGTCAATCATTCTATTCCTTTGACAACTTCTATTGCTAGTATACCTACTTTCACATCAAACATAATGACTACTTCAATACAAGACATTCCACCTATGATCACCAGTCATGGGGGCAATCCTTCTTCTTCAATTAACCCTCTTCCTTCATTCAATCTGACTTCTTCATTCATTCCTTCAATGAGTGTTCCTGTTACATCTCCACAAATGAACTTGGCGCAAGGGGGCAATTCATTTAATCATTCCATTCCTCCTTGTAGTGTTCCTCATTTCCAATCATCTCCTATGACTAACTATCATAGTGTCCTGCCACCTTACTCTCAATCAATACCTTCTTTCAATAATATAATACCTCCATCTCAATCTAACACGTCTAATATGAATTCTTCGATTGAAGCAACCATTAACAACCTTGCACAAACTGTCTGTTCTTTACAGCAACAAATTGCCTCTATGAATCAATCTAAGTTTAGTGTGCCCACATTTGATGTGGTGAGCCCACTTTCTCTTGGCATTGTTCGAGCTATTCCCCCTAAGCATGTTGAACTCCCACAGTTGGAGCTTTATAATGGTAAAGGTGATCCTCTAACACATGTTAAGACTTTTCAAACAATATGTACCAATTTTGCTCATGACCAAAGATTGCTTGCAAAACTATTTACTAGAACATTAAGAGACAAGGCTCTGCAATGGTATTGCTCGTTGCCTTCCTATTCTATTACTTCTTTCCAACAACTTGCAAATGCTTTTATTCAACAATTTCAAAACAATATAAGTCCTAAAGTTACTTTGATTGATTTAATGCATTGTAAACAAGGTGTTAAAGAAAAAGTGACTGATTTCATTGGTAGATATAAGCATTTGTGTGCTCAAATTTCTTTTCCAGTACCTGACAATTATATTCAAAGAATCTTTATTTCTAATTTACAAAAAGATATTAGAGAAAAACTTCTATTTTCTAAGTTTACTTCTTTCCAACAGTTGTGTGCAACTCTTCACAATTATCAACTGACTGTGAGTCAAATGGAACAAGCAAATCCTATGGCTCTGAGTGATAAGGGTGATAGTAGTCAACAACCATTTGGGAAGTTTAAACCGAATAGAGAGTCCATTAAATTCAATGAAAACATCATCAACAACAATGTGAATGCAGCATCAGGTGTGCCTCCTATTTCTAAGTTTTTCAAGAAAGAAAGAAAGTTTACGCCTTTGAATGAATCATTGCATAGTATTATGAATAAATTATTGGAACAAAATGTGCTTACTCTTCCTCCTATAAGGCAAATAGATCCTACAAAGATTAATTCACCCTATTTTGATAACAAATCTTTTTGACAATTTCATCGTCAACCTGGGCATGATACTGAAAAATGTTTTGCTTTAATGGGTAAAATTCAAGATTTGATTGATAATAATACTATCTTTGTTTTTGGTGTGAATGATAAAGGCAACACATCTGTAGCTCCTCCTAACCAAAATCTTAAGATTTTTACTGATCCGTTACCTTCTCATACCTCTAATGCGATTGATACTAATGATTCCTCTGTCTCACCTGATGATCTTGTGTCTATGACTCCGAATGTGATTAACTTTGTAGAGCAATAGAAAATCCCTAAAGAACCTTCCATCACATTTGATTCTAGTGAAACTATCAGGGCACCTGATGGTCCTTTATATATAGTTGCAAAAGTCAAGAATACACCTTGCCGTGGAGTGCTTATTGATCCTTCTTGCATGGTTAATATCATTACTAAAGAATTTCTTTTTACTTTGCAATTGAATCAAGTGATCTATGACGAAACAAATGTGGTTGTGAAATTATTTGATGCATTTTCTTCTCCTGCAATTGGTTCTATTACATTACCTATTGAGGTCCATAATAAATCCCTCAATGTGGTCTTTGCTATTATTCCATCATCCGAACAATTTCATGTGAAGCTAGGCTATCCTTGGCTATCTTCCATGAAAGCTATTGCTTCTACTATTCACAAGTGTTTGAAATTTCCCCATAATGGTGAAGTTATTACTGTCAATCATAGTCTCTTTAAACCAGCTGAAAGAACTTCTAGCGTTCCTATTCATTATTTTTGGCCTAAACAATTCCAATCTCTTCCACCGCGAAGTGATCATCTTTCCAAATCTTATCAAAAGTGGAAAAAAGATATGATCCTATCTCTAAGTGAACCTAGAACACTCAAACTTGATATTCCTATCATTCTTGAGAAGGAAGTTCTTCCTTTGAAAGATAAAACTAATGTCTTTCCTCAAGAAGATTCCCAACCCATCCCTATGGATGTGATTATGTCTATGCCTAATAAACTTTCTAAAAGTAGACCTATACCTCCTCGTCATGATGGACTTGGTCTCCTTCCTAAACCAAATATTCTTCTTTTAATGGAGCAGTTCCTCCTCCTTCTTCTTATAAAGAGAAGAGACCTTCTTCTTCTCCTATTATCCAACCTGAGAGACCACAACCCAAACACCCAAGTGATAAGGATGAGAACATTCCTCCTCCTCAATCTTCTCAACTTCCTACTAAGACTAGATGAAATCGTTCTGCACGTGAACGCCGATGGAAGCGTCGTCTTAGAGCTCAGGCAGCTGCTTCTCAAACTTTGCAATCCCCAAAAACACCTTCAGCTAGCATTATTCCATTTTCTCCTCAGCCGAAAATTGAGCCAAAATCTCCTAAACATAAGATGCATGATGGTCTTGATCCTATGTGAGTTAAAGATCCTATTTTTATAAATCTTGAAGATGATATAGATGAAAATGTTATTCATGATGAAAATGTTACTTCTTTTCATTCTGATAGTGAATATGAATATGTTGATGTTGATAACCATTTATCTAACGAATTTTCTAAAGCACTTATCCTAGCTCCTAGACAAGAACAATGTGGCTTGGAACATGAACATAGCCCTTGTTTGGATCTTGTGATAGCTCCATCTGCTGTGTTGGATGTTCCTCCTCTAGCGTGTTTCCTGCCTTCCCGAAATATTGATCAGCAAGATCGGGGGGTAGATGACATGCTAGACTAGTTTCATTAGCATAGCAGACTCTCTCCTCCTCTCTTGATATTTTGTTACTTCTTCTATGTGTTATTCTCATTCTTCTATTTGTTACTTGAGGACGATGCAAAGCATTGAGATCTCTTTTGGTCTCTCTAATGTTGACTCAAAAGACACATGTGTTCCCTTCTTCTAGGTGACCTTCCTTGATTGGGGAATGAAGAACAATTATGCATACATACATATGATATACATGAATTATCATACAGCATACTGACCCCAAGGAAAGCGAAGTCACCTTGTGCTTTGTGTTTTGTGTCTATTATCCTTGGGCTTATCTCACACTTGGGGGCTAAATCCTTGTGATAACGTGCTCCTTTCCTTCTCATTTCCTATATGTATCACTACCTTAAAGCAATCACCCCCGATGAGGCGTGTGCGATCGCTTTAACGTAGGGGGGCATACACCCCATTCATATCTCTTCAAGATACTTGAAAATTTCTTGACAAATTTAGCTTTGCCTTGAAAATTTTTGATATCTTTCTTGCATGACTCATAGTGAGGGAACCTTACTACTGACAGTCATGGTTCTCCCTCGTGATCTTCCCTTTTACTTTGTCAATCAAAGTCGTAAGATCCTTAGTCCACTGGGGGCTTGGTATATCTTGCCTTCTTGACGTGGTGAAAGTTTTTCAATGTTGTTTCCCTGTACTTTACCAGAAGTATGGGCGTACGCTTATACTCTCGCTAAAGTGGGGGCTAAATGTAGCGTCCTAAAATTGTGACACTTGCAATTTTGACTGTATTTGGGTCTTCACGATGGCGGCGCAATGTTGAACCTGAATGGAGACCCCGAAACCTGTTTACGACACCAAAAACTGCATTTTTTAGCACCTTGGCCTGATCCTCCTTGCACCCTGCTGTCCTGAGAGGTGGGACCATGGTGCCTAGTGCCTTGGTCCTTCAGGACTAGGGCGCCTAGTGCCCTGGTCCTTCAGGAATAGGGTGCCCAGCGCCCTGGTCCCTGGCCCTATTTTGGGCCCGGTCTCTTTTGGGCATCGGGTCTTTAAGTTTGCAAATTGGAAAATATTATTTCTAGGTCGGCCTAAGGTCGGAAAAATCAGTCTATTAGCCCTAATTGACAAGTATATAAACTACATTTCCCCTCTCAAAAGAGGAGGAGAGATAGGTGAAAAATGTGGGAGCGATATTCAAACATTCAAACATTCAAGAATTCAAGCATTCCTTCAAGCAATTGAGCATTCTAAGTCTCCATTCAAGGCTAAGTGTTGCATTCAAGACAAGGATTCAACCATTGAAGAGGAGATCACCTACAACATACAAAATACAACATTCATTACACCTTCGCATGTAAGAATACAAACATTCTTACAACAAGGTATCAGTACTTGTTTACATTACAAACATTTACATTTACAGCATTCTCATTTCTTGGTTAATTCCAAAACCAGGGTTTGACCTAAAGGCAAACCCCTAATCCCTAACCCCCCAATCGTCCTCTCTTTTCTGTGTGTAGGTTGCAGGTACGCGGCTGTAATTGAAGATATGGAATCCTTGTGTAGAGACGAACAGATCCCCCTTCGTTTCGCGGATTTTTCGGAGGACCATGTGCACACTGGGCGCCATCGTCCCGTCAACTTTCGCTCGAATTTGCAGAATAGCATCATCTCAACATTTTATTGCTAATTTCAGGTCCGCAGCTTCATCCCGTATCCCTATCTTTTTTTATAAGTGAATCTTTCTTACTTTGCATGCATTCCTAGTTCAATCTTTCTATCTACAATCTTTACAAAAAAGGGTATCCTTGATGTCTCAACCCTTGAAACTCATTTAGAATCCAGTCTTGCATTGTGTGGGATTGGATCTTGTGGGTTTCAACCCCTCTTTTGAATGTAAATTCCCTCCTAAGTGAAAACCTTCAATCCTAGGGACCCCCTTTCTCCTTGGAGTGGGGGAGAACACCTAGGGTTCGATTTTCCGCTTTACAATTGCATTTTCCAATTTGTCAATTCTCTATCCTAGCACTTCTCCTATTGCATAATCAAATGCATCTGTATGGATTTGGAATGGTAGAGACCAATTTGGCCCTTTAAGAACTGGTGCTTGAGTCAAAGCATGCTTAAGCTTAAGAAAGCTTCATTGCATGCTAGGGTCCATTTAAATTTTGCATCTTTAGTAAGCAGTTAATATAAGGGACTTGCAATTTTACTGAAATCTTTGATAAACCGTCTGTAGTATCTAGCATGACCAAGAAAACTTCTTACATCTTTTTGCTTCACATGGTCATTAATATGCTGAATGACCTCAATCTTTGCTGGATCCACCTGGATACCTTGTATAGATATATGATGACCAAGGACTATTCCTTCTTCCATCATGATGAAACACTTCTCACTGTTTAAAGACAAATTGTAGTCTTCACATCGCTGCAAAACTTTCTTCAGATTACCCAATGCTTGATCAAATTCAGAACCATAAGTTGTAAAGTCATCCATGTAAATTTCCATAATATCTTGAGAAATATCAGAAAATATACTGACCACTGCTCTTTGAAAAGTGGCTGGAGCATTACACAACCCAAAAGGAAGAACAAAATATGCACACGTGCCCCATGGGCAAGTAAATGTTGTCTTCTCTTGATCCTTGGGGGCTATCTAGATTTGATTGTAGCCACTAAATCCATCAAGGAATGAAAAATATCTCTTACCAGCTAGAGAATCCAATACCTGATCCACAAATGGCAATGGAAAATGATCTTTTCTGGTTGCTAAGTTCAGAGCTCTATAATCAACACATACCCTCCATTTTCCTCCTTTTTTAGGGACTATCACCAGAGGTGATACCCATTGACTGTCAGAGATAGGATAGATAAACCCAGCTTTTAACAATTTCTGTAATTCTTCTTTAACTATCTCCTTCAAGGTAGGATTGACTCTTCTTTGAGGTTGTCTGAGTGGGCAACACTCATCCTTTATATAAATATGGTGGGTACAAACTGTTGGATCAATCCCATTCATATCCTTGTAATCCCATGCAAAAGCATTTTTATGAAGTTTCAGCAAGTCCACAAGGCCCTCTTTTTGAGTATCTGATAGATCTCTATTAATATTCAAATATTTATTCCATTCCACCTCTATCTTAATAGTAAGATCAATCTGGTTTATATCAGAAAAATGAGAAGAAGATAATTCTTGCGGCAATAGAGTATGCAATATATCAGTGGCTACAGGAAAGTCCAAACCTGCAATATTCAGAACCAATTCCTGCAATTTTTGCTCTTCTATAAATTCATTTATTAGGATTTTATAAAGAATTGATTCTCCATCATATAACTGCATGAGTGGTCCTCGATTAATCATCATAAGGTGATTAATCGAGTCAATTTCTTCAGATTCTTCTCCCAAGATAGGCCAAATAGCTTGTTGTTGTTCAAGTTGGGGTTGTGCTGGAGAATACAAGGCTAATGTTTTTGTAGAGCTCCCATCTGAAATAGTCATATCCCCTTATCTATACCCAATATATGCATCAGCTGTGGCAAGCCAAGGTCTACCCAAAATAACTGGATATCCTCCAAATGTTGCCTTTGGAGATAAAATCATAAAGTCTCCAAGATATTCCCAGGAATCTAGAATAGCCACTACATCCTCTATGATACCATTAGGTCTCACTATAGAGCCATTAGCAAGCTGTAGAACTGTGGGTGTAGGCCTTAAACTATTGATCTCAAGATGTTTCATTATTTCCCTTGTCATTACATTAATGGCTGCCCCTAAATCAATCAAAACATTTTTTATTTGACTGTCATTAATGACTATACTCACAATAGGATTACCTAGATCAGAATACTTTGGTATGGCAATCTTACCTAACATAATATCAGCCAGTTGACCCATAACATGCACTGTTTGTGGATCTTTTTTCTTCCTGCCAATTTTTTTTAGACATGCTTCTCTCAATGCCTTACCATATATGGGAACATCCTTTATTGCTTGCAACAATGGAATTTTAACACAAATGTGCTTCAGTTGATCAATAATATCAAAGCTTTGTTGTTGTTCAATGGGGACTTCTTTTTCTTGCAATCTATGGGGAAATGGTGGCAATATTTGATTCTGGGGTATTGTATTTGTTGGATTAGAGATTTCTTGCTCCTCCTATACCTCAGTGATAACTGGATGAGAGGGATTAGGTAAAGTTGTTCCAGATCGGAGGTGAATGTCATCTAGTGATAAAGAATAGGCTGGGTTCTGATTAACATCAGCTAAATAAGCTTGTTGTTGTTACTGAGACTTGATATTTGGATTTGGTAATGGTTGAGTAGGAAACTATGTTGGTTTAGGCGGTGCAGCAGTAGCTACAGGAGGAGGTATTAAAGCAAGAGGTTGTGGCTACTGAATAGGCAGTTGATAACCAAAAGATTGGGTTGGCCATGGTTGGCTTCCCCTCCATTGAGAAGTAGGTTGCCAATTCACTTGAAACTGGTTTCCTTGGCCCTAAGGTGGGTACTAGTTTCCCTGTGGTTGCTGCCACTATGGCATTTGATTAGCAAAATGCTACCCTTGGCCTTATGAACCATACCAATTTTGATAGTTACCAAGATTTTGAGAATACTTTGGTTGCCATTGGTTATTTGGTGCATAAGAATTTCCACTATAACCAAAAAAAGACAGTGGATCAGGTGGCATACCTTGTCTTTGAAAATTTGGTCTTCTTTGAGCCACATAGAAGACTTGCTCATCCTCACCTTGAATTGGCTTGAAGTCAGGTACCTCCACGTTTGGAACCATCTTACATCTGCAATCTTTCTTTCGTTGTTTACAATGAGGACAGAATTCTACAAAGAATGCATCACCTTCCTCATGCTTCTTCTTAGCTGCTAGTGTATCCAACTGGGTAGCCATATTGTTTATAATGTCCTCCTTGAAGTCCTTTAATAGATGACTAAGTTCCAATCTAGAAACTCCAGTTCCAGATGCTGATAATGGTGCCCCTGGTTTAAATCTCCTATTCTTCTTAGAAGTAGATCAGGAATACTTCTAGCAAATTTGTCCTATTTCAGCCCAAGTGGATTGTCTAATGTCACCTCCTCCCATAAGATCCAAGGAATCAATGCATTCATCACTGATTCCTCTCAAAAATATCAATTTGAGGGAATCTTCATTGAGAGTGCTATGCTTGGACTTTTTGACACTAAACAGAAACGTTTCCAAGTAATCTTCAAGACTCTCATCTTCAGTTTGTGTTATTCTAAAGATATCATCCCCATGATGATCAGTGCCTCTACAATAATATTTGTATTTTGCAAGAAACAACCATTTCATCTCATCCCATGTATTGATTGTGCTACTACCCAAGCTCATAAACCATCTCAAGGATGACTCCTTCAAAGTGGCAGGAAAAATTTTGAGTCTATGGGCATCTGTAGTATAGTCAAAACTCCTACAGAGAACATCAAACTCAAACAGAAATGTGTCTGGATCCTCTGTCACCAATCCATAGAACTTAGGGAGTGAAGATGTTGGAATGTTCTTGAGATTAGCGCTATCATGCTGATCTGAGATGGGAAACTCAAACGTTGGACCTGGTGGTGGTGGTGGATTATTCCCACCAGGAGGAGGGTTCCCTTGCATTAGACTTGTGGAGGTTGTTACTATAGGAAATTCTTCTTCTTGAAGACCAAAAAGGAACTAAAGACTACCTTCCAGAAATTCAGATTCAGGGTGATTCAAATTTTGTGGGGCCTGGTAAAGTTTAGCAAAAGGATTTATATCTGGGAAATTATCTTCTGCATGATTAGGATGGGTGGGCAGAAATCTACCTCTGGGGTCTCTTCTTCTTCTATGCATGCAAATTCATTAAATTTTCAAATAATAAGGAATCTCCAAAACAATTAACTGGAAACAATAATAACCATGAAACGTTCTTAGTTTGACACTATCCCCGGCAACAGCGCCAAAAATGTCTACTCCAACTATAATAATAATAACTCTAATTGAAATCTCAACCCGAAGTTTGGACATTCATCTGGTAAAGTTACTATTTTCATGGCTAGTGTTCATTTAGTTATCAACCCAGGGACGTAAACTTGAAATGGTTCTGCACCATATATGCACTAAGCTCCTTCAATGGCTATTTTGCATTGCTGCAGTAACTAACATTATGTAGAAAGGAAAGGAAAGAATGGAAATTATAGAAGGCTACAGGAAAACTTATAAAAACAATGTTGGAATGATCTAATATAAATAATAGAAATCACTTTGTTCTAGCTTGGCTGCAGGAACAATCAGTGGATCAATTTCCAGTGGCTGCAAGAACAGTCAAGGCACAAACTTCTACTGCAACTAAAGAAGAACTAATTTCAATGAGCATAAACACAGGATCACTCACCAAGTGGGCCCCCTTGGATGAGTGATATCAAGCTTCCAGAAAAATACTTTTAATCAAATCAGAACAACATATCTTTTATTCATTACTTCCTGGAAATGATTACATATTTGAAAAGAAAATTCAAGAACGCTTATCAAAATTCTCTGCTCTATTCCATTCTATTTTGTCTAACCTCTAAGAAAAAAGGAAGAGCTTATTAAAAATCAAAGATCAACTACAATGGACAACTCAAATCACGCTCAGAAGAAGAAGCGGATGATTGACTGATGAAAAGGATAACTAGAGCTTGGCTGCAGGAAACGTGGATCTAGACTAAACCACAGTCTTTGCATACTGTAGCGATATTTTGCGAATTCAATGCCCACTAGAGTTGAACTTCTATAGTGCTGCCTGGCTGCTCCGCTTATGCTGTACCTTGCATTTCCTTGGCTCCTCTTCAGTTTGATCTCTAGTTATTTCTTACGATTCTTCCTTCTTCAGGCGCGAAAGGAGAATATCCACTGCATCATCATTTATTATCTGCACTATAACAAAAACAACATACAAGGACATGCATACGCATTTTATTTAATTAATACATTCATTGATTCACATATGATATTACCCTAAATAATCCGCATAGCAACAGGAACAAATCACTTGGTTGCAAGAATAAATAGCATGGCTGGAGGAATAGACCGGAAAAGTTCAAACATGATTTCATAAGTTCGGGTTTAACACATGGAATACATATAGTCAATTTACAATACTTCACTACTACTATGCAAACTAAAAGATGTCAAAAACCTAAGAGTTTTGATGATAAAAACATGACAAAGTCTCAACTTATTAGTCATCTTCTTTATTTCCTCCAATCATTCTTTTTCTTCTTTTAGTTAGCTTTTTCTCAATCAATTGACTCCTTTAATCTATTCAATCTATTTTTTTTCACCACCAGGTCAGCAGTTCAACTATCAATCAGCATGTGACCTCACCTAAGTTCCACCTCTTGATCATTTTGTTCCACCTTTCAATCAATCTTCTCCAAAAATCTATAAATTGAGCATTCAATCTCCATTTTCAAACCTCCTCAATCCTGGACAATTTCTCTGAATCATGAACTTTGAATCCTTGTGTCACTTGCAGGTTGCCAGTGCAATATCTAAGAGCCATCATACCACAAAGAAGAGAAGAGGAATGGAAGTTGTACGCAGTCATGGAATACGGAGTCTTTAAATGATTTCATTTATAGTTCCTCTTTTGCTTGATTGTGTTATTTCATTATCCGTTTGTTAGAATTCTTTGATTAGATAGGGATTAGTGATTTCCCTTTGATTCTAATTGATATTTTATAAGATGAATTTTACATGCTACATTTTGGTGAACCCGACGTGAACAACAACTGATTTACCTTCTCTATTTCTATGTAATTTTTGCAGATCGTATGGATTTTTTCATTTTTTTACAGGTTTTGCACGAATTTCGTGAGCAAAATTGTCATCAAGAAATCATGCATACATCATCACACAATTGCATAGACAATGTTAGGCATTTGAACCTTCGGGGTCACGCATTCAACCTAACAGGGTCCCGCAATTGCACTTTCCAAATCATGCATTCACAAGGAAAATTGCTATTTGATTGTTTCTATTCTCATATCCTTTTTGTTCTCTAATCTGTTTAATTCTATCTAAAATTGAGTAAATCTGAAAACAAATTATTTTGCATGATTTTATTATAACAATTTATGGCACGAAAGGTACAATTCAGGATTTCAGGTGCTAGAAGGACAAAGGAACAAAGAAGACATGCCAAACGCTCTCAAAGCGTTCTCCAAGAAGAAAAGCAGATACAAGATTGGGAAGATCAACTAGCCTTTGATAGATATAATAGCTTAGTTCTCTCATATCAAGTTATATATGATCTGATTAATATTGAATGGATGATGAGAGATTTAGCTAGGGCCTCACAATTGGTTTTGCAAGTTTCTAATCGGGTTCAGCTTAATTTTTAATTTTTTGTGTTATTTGCCTATCTATCATGCAATCATCCTATTTGGATTACGCAATTGATCTATTATTGTCACGCATTTGAGTTGTCATCATTACGCATTCGCTATGTTATGTTCATGCATTGGGTCTGTTAGTGTCACGCAATCGCGCGGGTATTGTCACGCATTTGTTTCTGTCAATTTTTTATTTTATGTCTTTTGTTGATTTGATTAGATCAACTGCACTCATAATCTCACACTTCATCTTTTGGTGCTTAAAATCAACAACAGTTAAAATAGACATGCATGCATAATCTCACACTTCGTCTTTTGGTGCTTAAAATTAACATTGGCTAAAATTGACATGCATGTATAACACTTTGATTTGGGCTTAAAATCAATAATGGTTAAAATTGACATACATGCCTTCATATTTCAATTTGGTGTTTAAAATGGACATGCACATGCGTATTCAACACCTCAATTTGGGCTTTAAAATGAACGTGAATCAGGCTACATTAGATTAAATCACATTTAATTTTCTTGAGGGAAATAACTTTTATTGTGTTTGGGGTGGACCTACTGTTGCATTAACTAACTTTCCACCCGCCTTCGGGGTCTTGGGAGAAAGGAAGGAGGTGACAGCAACACTCAATTTTATTTTATTTCACATAGAGAGGGGTATCTTTGATTGGGGAGTTCATCACCCCACAGAGGTACTTTGAATTGGGATGCATTGGGGATATCATCTCTCCCAGTGTACTCTCCAGCAGGTTTTTTGAGCCGCTATATAAATATACTGGTTAGGTGGATAGAGTGTTGAGTGAATTCGACATATATGGGGGCCTTCCCTGCACTGATAAGCTCAACTAAAGTCTTAAGTGGCTTGCTCTGAGAATCTATCATTGGATCAGGACCCCTCAAAATCCAACAATAAGAACCAGCTTAGTAGCCCAAAATCCTACATTCAGTGATTCTGGGAGTGCAGATCGTACCCCATAGATACCCCTCTTGTACCTTACATTATGAGATAGAAATCCCTTGGTTATAAGATCTTCAAATCTTCGGGGTAAGAGAGACTGGCATGCCCGAGAAGTGTGTGTCATGGAGTGGAGCCAGTGCTGCCAGACTCTCTATCTGTCCATCTTGTTTCGGTATTTTGTTGTGGGGGCCTCATTGAATGGTTTCCAAATTCCAGCCTAAGCTTGTCTTCTGTGTGTTTATATGTATCGTTGTATCAAACCAGTATTGAGTCAGTCATTTGGGCTATTTCAGGCCCTATTCTGCATATCTCTGAATTCTCTAAGATTGTTTGAAAAACTAGTTCAGTCAGCTATATTTACCTCCAAACAATTTTTCTCAGACTTGAAAAAACCATAAAACTTGTCCTACACACATAATTACTAGAAAAAAATCAAAGTCCATTTTTTGAAACGTCAAAACTCAAAGGTTTATACACTTGTGGCCATAGTCTTTACATAGTCCTCATTTACATCCTTATCATAGTCCTCACTTAATATCATCCTAAGTCCTTGCATAGTCCTCATCTACATCCTTACTATCGTCCTAAGTCCTTGCACAGTCCTTACACAGTCCTCATTTACATCCATAGTCCTTGCATAGTCCTCATTTACATCCTTATTATCGTCCCTAGTCCTTGCAAAGTCCTCATTTACATCCTTTTATCATCCTAAGTCCTTGCGTAGTCATCATTTATGTCCTCATTAGTGTCCTAAGTCCTTGCAAAGTCCTCATTTACGTCCTCATTATCGTCCTCATATAGTTCCCATATATGTTGTCATAATCTTCGCATAAGTCCTTGCAAAGTCCTCATTATTATCCTCATGTAAATCCTTGTCTAGACCTCATATACCTCTATCTTAGTTCATCATCATTTGCATAATCTACATTTGCCCCAATCAGAGGATCAATCAAACTCAAGCTCAACTCAAACAAGTTGGTCAAGTTCAACCAAACATTGTCACATTCAAAGAAATGTAGAAAACATCTTACATGTTGTGATCCTAGGTCCAAACCAAACAAGCAAACATCATGGATTGGAATTATACATTTCATAGGGAAGGTGGAGGATTCATCCCTTCCATTCCTATTCCATCACCATCCATAGAAACCTTAGCTCAACAAATCAAAACTTTGCAGCAACAAGTGACTTACATGAAAGTCCTAACAACCATAGGGGCTGGTTAGAAAAAATGATGACAGAAGTGATGGCCATGAGGGGATCAGTATCAGACCAACCTTCTTATTCTTGTGAGACCATTCAAACATGCCAACCTTCATTCTTCAACAAAAATGTTCCTACCCCAGTTCAACCAACATTAGAGTTGCGTAAACCTTCTTTTTCTTTAAACCCATTATATCAATCATATCAACCCAACATTCAAAGCACCTCTTTCAACCAAAATCAAACCCCTTTCAACCAAAGTCCAAATCAAAATTCACACCAACCCAACATTCAAAGTACCCCTTTCAACCAAATTCCAAATCAAAATTCACACCAACCCAGTATTCAAACCTCTTTCAACCAAAATCAAACCCCTTTCAACCAAAGTCCAAATCAAAATTCATTCAACCAAAATCAAATATCTTTCACCCAAAATCATACTCCTTTCAACCAAAATCAAATCCCTTTCAACCAAATCCCAAATCAACCATATCTATCCACCATTTCATCATCACCTGAAGTCACACAAGACCAATCCATGCCATCTCTATCTAATAATACAACCTCCCAATGGTTATCCATCGTACAAATCCAATCTAATTCAAGTCCTGATTCAGAGAATCTCATTCAAAATCCTTCTTCATCAGGCCAAAATGTTGAAACATTCCATCAATCTCCCATGCATTTCCAAACTCCTTCCCCATGTCAAGAGGATGATCCAAAATTAGAAGAAATGAACCCTGAAACAAATAAAGATCAAGAACAACCACTTTCATCTTACCCAATTTTTTATCAAGATCCCACCGATCAAGAATCTTATGATGATCCCCTTGCTCTTTTCTTTTTCATTCATAATGACACGCTTTCATCTCAAGAACAAAGTGATCTTTCAAATCCCATCCAACATCCACCTCCTAAGAAAGATCAAGACATCCCTTCCATCCTCCCTAATAATCCCTTTACAAACCAAGATCAAATCATACCTTTACCTTCATGTCCTAAACAAGATCCCATTATTTCTCCAAATACTGATCAAGGTCCCTCCATCCCTTCATCTCCATGTCATAATCCTCCATGTTCCTCACAAGATTCCCTCTTAAATGAACTTACCATTTCTCCTAGTGATCCCAATCCCTCTACACAAGTTGTTCATGAACCCCTTATCAATGAAATCACCAATCCAGATCATACTACACAGAGCAACTTATCAACAATTTTATGTGTGTCATCATCAAATGCTAATGTAGTGACAAAAACAAGAATAACACCAACTAATGAGATCAACCCTTGGTTGACTTCAGCATCCTCTTCAAGTGCATCAATAAAAACAAACATAACACCTACTCATGTTGGAACTTCGAAACCAAAATCAATTTGTCTCATACACCCACACTTGAAAGACTGGGGGCAAGAGAATCTATCACAACTGGATTGGTTTGAAAATGATAAGGCTATATCTGAATTCATGGGTTTTAAAGCTGAATTTCCCTTTGATGATCCACAAAATCCAAAAATTAAGGAAATCAACATTGGAGATGCTAAACATGTACACTTAGTTGAGCCCTTATATCCTATTGGAAAAGACATCTTTATCCGACTTTTCAAACAAAGACCAATGAACTACCTACACAAAACTCTCTGACCCTATGAACAACATGCACCTTAACGATATTATACCTAAGGGATGGGTTAGTTTAGGTTTTACTTTCCGCATTGTATATCATATTATTCAAAGCATTGCATTACATATAGTTTCTTTTTAAATGCATCACATTCTCAAAGTTTCTGCATTTTCATATAGCAGCATCAATAAAATAAGGCAACTATCCAAGTTTATCATCTGTTTGCATTCAAGAGAAACAAGGGTCATCTTATTTCTTAGATATTTGGGCATGAAGTCTTTGAGGTTCTAAGGTCATTCATTTTCAACATTACCCTATGACGACGCTTTACTTATGGTTGGGTAGCAATTTCACTATTTGAGACTTGTTAACCCAAAATCTATCAATTGCAAAAATTCCAAAAATTCCAGAATCTCCATGCCCCATCTTTTCTTTCTTTTCCAAAAATTCCAACCCCAAAAATATTTTTCAACTTAGGCTAAATGGAAAGCCCCTTTTGACCTAATTTCTAATTTCGAAAATTAAGCCCTTTTTAAAATAAAAAGAAATGATAATTTTTTTCAACTATTAAATTGATTTCACTTGATTTTCTAATTAATATACTTCTCTCTTATTTTGATCTTAATTTTAATTTCTCAATATTAATTAAGCCAACATTTATATTTCGAACTATTGACAAGGGTAAAGTATTTAAATTAAATTAATTTCCAAAATCAACCTTTTACACTATATCAAACTTAACAAATTAAAAATGATTTTCTTTAAATAATAAAATTTACCCTTTCATTTCCAAAATGCAAAAGTGGTTAAATTATTTCTATTTCCAAATGACTTTTAAATCTCCCTTTTTTAAAAACGCATAAACTAATTAAATTCATTATTTAAAATTAACTATTAAATTAAACTCGCTACACATAATAAAGCGATCTTTTTAATAAATGACTAATCTCATGAAGGAAACCTATTTATTTTAATTCCTCAACTACTAATGCGTAAATGAACACATTAATTCAATTTAAATACTTAAGCTTGCTACAAATATAAATAAAGTGATCTCTTAAATTAACGATTAATCATATAAAAGAAAACTATCTATTTCAAATTTCTCAATTACTAATGTGTACATCCACACATTAAATTGAATTAAATACTTAGGATAAAATACTCCATTTACCACACGCAAGGCACGCAAACCAAGAAAGTCCACCAATCACATGACATGCAACCCAAACGAAAAAAGGAACCCTACGAACCACACACGATGCTCACCTGATCATGGCTAAGGCAAGATGAGAGTTTTATGACCACCTAATCCAAATTCTAAGGATGAAGAAGGTATATTCAACCCTACGAATCCCAATGGAGATGAACCTTGCACCTAGGCGGTATAGTACCTGCAATCTCCTGCAACCATGAGTCATGCAAGCATACATATATATACATATTCAATGAAGGCGTTAGCTCGAGATTTATAACAAGAATTAAGAAACAATTACATTTACACAAGAATTGATGCAAAAGCACAATAATAGGTATGCATAATTAATTTATATTATCTAATCTACAACATTGCATCACGGTTAATCAACCATTCAAGAATGCCACATAGGAAGTCAACCAAGGTCAAATGGGTTTTACAAGACCGACTAGGGTAGGGGCATTACATCTCATTTCATCTCATTTGCTTATTGCTAATTTGTTGATTCTTTTCTCATCATCTCTTTCTAAATCATTTTCTATCATCTAACATTATTCTATCTCATTCTAAGTTTCATTCTCTCATATTCTATCTCAATATCATCTTCACATCACCTATCTCTATCTCTAATCAACTAACCATTCTTCTATCTTTCATCTCACATTCTTCTTCTTTTTAGAGATCATTCATGTCTTTAATGCACAAACAATCTCTTGAGGGGACATTACACCCTAAGTATCATCAGGGCATACTGGGGCATAATTTTTTGTTTTCTTTGAAACAATGTCGTTCCAACTTTGTCTCAAAGAGGGGCCAATGTAGACACCTAAAAATGTCTCATTGATCATGTATTAATTATTTCTCTAATTGATTAAATAATTATTTAATTAATTTAATTAATCTTATTCTTCTAATTTCATATTTCCTCATCATCTTACTAATTATTCTATTTTTATTCTTTCATCATTTAATCATTTTAACCATTTTCTAATGTTAATTAAATATTTATTATTTAATTAAATTAAATTTCTAAATAATTAAATAGCTTCTTTAAATTATTTAATTAGCTAATTAATTCTGATTTTTAATCCCCAATTTAAATAATCTTTATTATTTAAATAAATTCAATTTCAATTTATATCTCTCTGATCAACTAATCATTCAACCCTCTTCTAAATATTAATTAAATATTTATTATTTAATTAATTATGATTTAATCTTTTAAATTAAATAGTCTTTATTATTTAATTAAATTCTATTTCTAAATAATTAAACAGTTTCTTTAAATTATTTAATTAACTAATTAATTCTTTTCATTTCATTAATTCTTCCATTTCTAAATAATTAAATAGTTTCTTTAAATTATTTAATTAACTAATTAATTCTTCAATTCCAAATCCCCAAATTCTAATTTCATTTAACTTTATTAATTCTTCTAATTTCTTCCAAATTCAAATACATGTGCATGATTTCAAAAACCAAATTGAAAATCAAAGTCAAGTTCTAAATATATTCAAATACTAAATTGAATTAAAAAAATTCAATATTTGAATTAAAATCTCATGCAAAGATTAAATTCAAAATCTAAGTCTAAATGCAAGTACATGCTAAATTAATTAATTAAATCATTTATCTCTCCAGTCTCTATTTTCATCTCCTAGTTCTCTTTGTCATCTTCTTTATTTCCTCCAAACATTCTTTTTCTTCTTTCAGTTAGCTTTTTCTCAATCAGTTGACTCCTTTAATCTATTCAATCTATTATGTTTCACCACCAGGTTAGTAGTTCAACTATCAATCAGCATGTGAGCTCACCTGAGTTCCACCTCTTGATCATTTTGTTCCACCTTTCAATCAATCTTCTCCAAAAATCTATAAATTGAGCATTCAATCTCCATTTTCAATCCTCCTCAATCCTGGACGATTTCTCTAAATCACGAACTTTGAATCTTTGTGTCACTTGCAAGTTGCTAGCACAATATCTGAGAGCCACCATACCACAGAGAAGAGAAGAGCAATGGAAGTTATACGCAGTCACGGAATAGGGAGTCTTTAATTGATTTCATTTATAGTTCCTATTTTGCTTGATTGTGTTATTTCATTGTTTATTTGTTAGAATTCTTTGATTAGATATGGATTTGTGATTTCCCTTTGATTCTAATTGATATTTTATAAGATGAATTGTACATGCTACACTTTATTTTCAATGTTTGTTTCAAAAACTTTGTTTTAATCAACAAATGTTTTAATGTTTTAATGTTTTAATTAAGCTTTGTTTAAGCTATGAAAAGTCACATCCTCTAATTATGAACAGTTATTTTGTAATAGTCTGAAACTTGTAGCTTCTCCCATTTTTATACAAGGGAGAAACCAAGACCAAAAAAAGATATGTAGATAGATAAAAAAATAGTGTGGCATAAGAGACTATTGTACCTTCCTTGCAGTGACGATTATATAATACAAAAAGTTTCAATTTCTGATCTCAATTACTTCTTTGGTTGTGGATGACATATGTTATATAATTGTCTCCCATTCGGTGTTTTCCTATTTGTTTAATTCAAATTATCAAAGATATTTCTGATATATCAAAGCAACTTTCTTGCTTTGTGTAATTTGGTTAATTGGTATATGTAAGGAAGAATTAAATTCCATTTAATAAAGTTACAACAAATTGGAAGGAATTAACTAGATTAAAAAGAAGAACTCGTTAACATCACATTAGTGCATGATTATACAAGGTATAAACAAATTTGAGTGCCAAGTAATTTGAATTTTGAGCAAAGATTGGATGTACGTGGACTCTATAACCCTATAGGAAGGCACTTATATTAATCATTTTCAAGATAATTTCCATTAAAGATTTAATTTTTCTTTTCATTTCAAAAAGTATTAGTAGTAGTAAGGAGTACTTTATTTATTTCAAATATTCATGCCATGTTGAAGTGGATTTAAATAAGGGTTTCATAAGAAATTGAGAATCTCTTTAAGTTATGAGAAGGTACACCCACCAAGGTTTAGTAGTAGCAGAGCCTAAAGAGTAGAAGAAGTCTTCTTTTAGAAGACTTGTTCATTGGCCAAGTCAGTTGCATAACTTGATTATAGGGATTGACATACTCTTAGGTTTATGCAATCTATTGATTTGGGAACCAACAGGTTTAAACCAGTGGTGCAAGGAATTGTTTGAGCTGAACAAACTAATTTTATAGCTAGTAGATATTGTAGAAGTTGAGAAAGCCAACTTCACAGACCCCGAAGATCACCTGCATGCAAATAACCTGTCACAGAAAGAAGAGATGGAGACAAACAAGCAAGGGTGCTCTGAAAGCTGAAAAATGTATTCATCCGAGAGAGAGAGATAAATTACAATGATGAATCCTTATAAAAGGATATTGTGCAACCCTAAAAGAAACCCTAATAGGTAGACATTTAATAATTAATATAATTATTAAATGTCACAAATGCAAACTAAAGTGAAATCTTAAGAGAGGAATAAAGGTAATTTAATCAACATGATTAAATTAAAACCTTTACTCTAACACCCCCCCTTAAGATGAGCAAAAGTGCAGTTACAAAGATGTGCAAGAAAGCAAAGGTAACTACAATGCGAGAAAGTAAACTTGGGTCCCGGCAACAAGGCCTAATCAGGTACCCAATTACAAGCAAATCTCTGTAAAGTGGAGAAATAGAGAAAACCTCATGGGAAAAACTCTACTCCAAAAAGAGATGAAAGAAATAAATGCACTAATAACAGAAGGATAGGAGGTGGATAACATGATACCCCCCATAGACAACTTCTATCATATAAGTACATATACAATGGTCTCCATAGGAGAAAAAGAAAGAGACTAGAAGCCCCCCCCACAATGAAGAAACTCCTGTCGCACATATGGATGCCTGAGGTAGAATCCAGAAAGAGATCCTGAAGCGGCATATAATATTCCTCCCCTTGGGAAGAAATGGATCCAAAGGACGAAGATGAAGAAACCCTGTGAAGAGAGAAGAATCAATCTGTCTCAAGATGTGTGCCATAATAGGATGCTGAAGAATCCCTCTGTCTGAACTGAAACAAAAGATGTCAAATCCAAACTGAATGGAAGACTCAAAAACTGCAACCTCTGAATGCACAGATGATGGTGGGCTAACAGCTGCAATATGGCTGTCAACAAAGAGGAGCTGAAAATCCTCAAAGTAATCCTCCAAGTCTGCAATATAGGACTCTACAAACAAAGACGAAATGCCTGCAAGATAAGAATCCCAAGTAGCCATGTCTGAAAGATGTATGATGTCCTGCTTAGCTGAATCAATAGGAGCCAAAGAAGAGGCAATATCAAACTGATCAAGAACAAAAGGAGATGATGTTGATACATGTATAATCTCAGTCTGAAGAGTAGGAACTATGAGACAATCCTCTGATTCATCGGAATATGTAAGGGTGTCTAAATATTGAAGTTCCTTTAAAGTATCATGATCAAAAGGTGTGTTATCTCTCCAACCAATGGGTACAAGACAATCTGAAGCAGGATCCTTTGGGAATGGAGAAAGACTGAGGTCTCCATAGATCTCCCAAAGACATGTCCAAAGTGAGTGAGGACAATCAATGCCCAATATAGCCCACACAGTGTCAGAATCAACACTAGACAAAATAACTCCTACTATGTGATTTCTAATGATATCCCAATCTAGTTTTCCCTCTAAAGTTGTTGGTTCAGGTATGAGATCATACAAATAAGGCAAAATATTAAGCCACCTACAGTGTGTAAGTATGCCCGTTGCCCATGACTCATAATTACCCCGTTCTAGAAATACAACTGAAGGGTGAGTAGAAAAACCCATGATAACTCTTCAAATTAACAAATCTGAGACTAAATGACTTTAATACTGATAAAGCAGATCAAATAAAGCCATCCCATGCAAACAAATCATTTCCAAGTCTGAAACGTCCAAGTAAGTGACAGATGTGTGAAAACACAAAGTACTGAATAAAATGTACCTAGTGTAGATTCTGGAAAAATAAATGATAGATCTGGAAAGAGCACAGAAACCCCTTTCCAACGCCTATTCGTTTGCGAAAAACGGAGTCCGTATGCAAAAGATATGGCTCCTAGAGTGCAAAAAACTTGTTCTGACTTTGACTGGCAAAAAACACTGTAAAACGGCAAAATCAGAGAAAAAGACCTCCATCAATTAGATCGGGCTTGGAACCAGCTTTCCAATGCCTATTTCCATTCGAAAATCCGAGCTAAAATGCCCGAGTTATGCCCGATTTTGTAAAAACAGCTCCAAAAAAAAACAAATGGCCCTGCAAGCCCTCAGGGGCTTAAAAAAAATGGCCCCTGGTTCGCTGGGCGACCAGGGGCTGGCGCAGGGGTGAGGTGGCGGTGTGGGGGCGCGGTGGCGGCGGCGGCGGACTGGCGGCGCGCAGGTGGAGCGCAGGCGGAGCGCGAGCGGCACGCGAGCTGCGGGCGAGCGGCTGGTGGCGCGCAGGCGGCGGGTGGTCGCAGGGCGACGCGGCGGTGGCCCGGCGGTGGCCGCCGGGCTGCGCACCGGCTGCGCCCGATGGTGCTTTAAAAAACACGATTTTGAATTGTTTTTTTTATTTTTTTTTGAACTTTCGCCTCGGTCTGCGTGCCCTAGGGCCGTACGGCCTTGGGGCAAAAAATTTTTGCCGTCTGGAGCAACTGTGTCCAAATCGGATGAATTTTATATGGAAATAGGGGTTTTTGGGCGCTACAAGCTCAACGGTGAGGTCCGTTTGGGCTCAAAGTGCACCGAAAAAAAAATACCCCCTATTCCAAAATAAAAAACAGAAGACAAACACAGATCTGATGCAACCAAAACCTGAAAGTCAGATCTAACCCTTGTAGCTCCAAATTCTTCAGAAGATGAACAGGAAGTAGCAGGTCTGGAGCTCTGATACCATGTAGAATTTGAGAAAGCCAACTTCACAGACCCCGAAGATCACCTGCATGCAAATAACCTGTCACAGA